>NC_056741.1:299566415-299851415 GCF_019279795.1 Protopterus annectens | reverse complement strand
CACATGTTTACTAGCTAGACCCCTTTTGCCCAGACTATAAGGTATTTATCACTGCCACCAGAACCCCTTATCGGCTACTTTAAGGCTCTTAACAAAGACTGTCCAATCGTACTGTGTAATGCTACTATTAATACAAATGATAGTTTGACGAAGATCAAGGCTATTAGGAGTGGCCCACAGTGTCACAGAATAAATATCCAAGTACTCTCAGAACTTAAACAGCTCTGCAAAGATCAGCCACAATGAAAGGTTTAAATATATTTAATAATAAATAATAAAAGAACAAGAAAATACTCAGTATATAATCACAGTGACATCAGAGTTCAAAATCACAGGAAATATTTAAAATAACATTGCAGGAGAGTCTCAAATAAATAAAGAAAAATATCTAAGCTAAGTTTTGCTATATTTCTGACTATATCTAAATGATTTACTGTACCCTAGAAACTTACTTCATCAGAGCAAGGCAAATGTGTGGTGAATGGATCTTGATGTTGTCAGGTCCAAAACAGAATACAGAATTCTGTCTCAGAGTGTTCTCAAATTAATATCTCAAATATTACTGCTGGGATAGCTTGCAGAATGACATCATTTCTTGCCATGTGACTCTATCCCAGGTAAACCCTCCACTGCTGAAAGCTAGCAGTATTGTGAAAATACATAGACGTCAGATCTTTTGGCAGATGGTGGAAGTCATAAAACAATTTACATTCCTCCACATTTCAAAACTAGTAATTATTTCACCTTAAAGACAATAGAGAAAGCTCCCTAGTATAGGCATTGTGTCTGTTGCTGCACTGAAACTGAAAGATAACATATTTTTATGGCCTGGCCAGAAACTAATTTAATTTCAGTTATTTTTCTGAAGTTAACCTCCTGTAGTCCAGTTTCCACTGTTAAAATATACAATTAAGCAGTTAACAATAGTGCATGTACATTTCTGTTCTTTTCCAGTAGGGTACACTGTGGATACATTTCAAGCATAAGCACTCTACAAAATATCTCTTATTTATGTATTTATTTATTGCATTTGTTAATCGGGAAGGTCTACTGGGCCTAGGTGAGCCCATTTTCAGTAGAGGCCTGGGAGAAAGCTCCACATAACATTAATAGTACATACCTATTTATTTATTTATTTATTTATTAAACATTTGTTGACCGGGTTAGTCTGGCTGGGCAGAAAGCCCTTTTTCAGCAGTGACCAGGGGAGAATAGCTCCATTAGAGTACAAAAAGTAGCAGTTTAGTGTACAGATTACACATCATATTCTAGTTGAGGATAGAAAACATGTGGAACTAAAGGAGAGATAGGTATGTAATATAGAATAGTATGAAGGTTAGAGGATAGAGAAAGAGGGCTAGAGTGGATATTGTTTACAGTGACTGACTGCAGTGGCAGTACCAGTGATTTCTGAGGTATTCCTTTAAAGCTGCTTTGAATAATTTTGGGTTGGTAAAGGACCTTATCTCTTGAGGTAGTTTATTCCAGGACATGGATGGGTGGTAGCTATAACTTTTACATCCAGTTTTAGTTTTGAGTTTGTAGATTTGAAGTAACTTTTGGTTAGAGCTTCTTAGTTGTCTGGAGGGAGAGTAGTAGTAGATGACTGGCATGAGTGTTGGACAATATGAAGGCAAGTAAAGGATAGAGTGAATAATGGAGAGCTGTGAGAGTAAAAGTTGGTGAGGTAGTTCTAACCAGTTCATTAGTTTTGGAGAGATGCAGTAATGGGATTTATAGAATTTTTTTAGATCTGTAGAAGAGTCTGATTTTTGATGAGACTTTTTGATACAATTATTGATATGTATATCAAATTTCATTTGATCATCTATGGTAATTCCTAAGAGTTTGGTGCTTGGCTCTACTTGTATGGGGGTGTTGTTAAGAGATAGAATAGTCAAATTAGATTTGATATAGGCCAGATTTTTAGGGAGGAATAGTAGCAGTTTGTTTTTTGTTTTTTTTTTTTGGATTGAGTATGAGCTGATTGTCAGTTAGCCATGTTTCAATTGAGTTAAAGGCAGTTTGGGTGGCAGAATGGAGTTCAGAGAGGGAGCTGGCTATAGTAGTAATGGTTGAGTCATCAGCATATTGAACTAATGAAGACTGGGGGAGGAAGAATAGAGTTTGTTAGTGAAAATATTAAAGAGTAAAGGCCCTAAAATAGAGCCTTGAGGAACACCCATTTTGACTGGTAGAGGTGGTGAGAGTGCAGACTGCCATTTTACAGATTGGGTTCAATTAGAGAGGTAACTAGAGAACCATGAAACAGCTTCAGAGGAAAAGTTAAGTTCTTGTAAATTGTTTAAAAGGAGAGGATGAGAGACAGTATCAAATGCCTTGGACATATCCACAAATAGGCATGAAACTAGCTTTTGGTCATCCCTGGCAAGAGAGACTTTGTGGAGAAAGGATACGAGTGCTGTAGTAGTGCTATATCTGGGTCTGAAGCCGTGTTGAGTGGGAGTTAGAATGTTATGTTTGGTAAGATATTGCATGATTTGTTTGTGAACACACATTTTGAGAGCTTTGGAAAGAGGGGACAAGATAGCAATGGGACGGAAGTTCGAGATATCCGAGGAGTTGCCGCCTTTGTGTATTGGAAGGGTGTGAAACTGCTTCCATAGAGTTGGGACTTTTCCTTCTGTGATTGAGCAATTAATTAGAATAGATACTGGTAGGGCAACAGACTCAGATGCTAGTTGGTGAAAGTTAGGAGGAATTTTATCTGTAGATGTGGAGCAGGGTTTTAAGTTGGATAGTAGAGTCTTGATAAAGGAATTTGGGACTGGTTTGAGGGAGAAGGTGTTTAAGAGGGATGTGGTGGAAGGAGAGCTTGTGACAGGAGGGTTTGGAGTTGATGGTGAATTTAGCTTTAATAGATTGGATATGGAGTCAATAAAGTAGGAGTTAAATAAGGAAGCAATTTCTTTGGGTGTTTTGTCTGGGGATGGATTTGGGGAAGAAGGATTGCCTGGGTTCAGTAACTGGTTAATGGAGTGCCAGAATTGTTTTGAGTTTGATTTTAGTGCAGTAGAAGGGTTATAGTAAAAGTCCTTTTTATCTTTGTTTATGTATTTTTTGTTAAGTTCCTAGCTTCTCTGTATTTTTGCAGATCATTAGAAAGTTTAGTTTGGGACCAAATTTTCCAAAGCTTGTCTCTGTTTTTCATAAGGTTGAGAGTAGTTTTGGACAGCCAGGGTGAAACTGTAGATTTGATGCATATGGTACGAATAGGAGCAAGAGAGTCTAGAATGCCTAGAAAGGTAGAGCTGAAGTGAAAGACAGCTTTGTCTAGGGGGAGGAATTTTAGAATGCCCCAATTAACTTTAGCGAGAAGGGTATTAAGTGTGTCAGAGTTAAAGTTAGAGAGTTTGCGGCAGGTGATGTAACTGGGTGGCTTAGAAAGTTGGGGAGAGAACCTAGTAACATTTACTGGTGAGTGATCACTTATACAGTTTGGCAAGGTTTGAGGGTTGTTGTATTTTGAAGGTCGGGATACCAATATCCAGTCTATAAGGCTATGATTAGTGTGAGAGTTATTTGAATGGTTTGGGTGGGTGATAATCTGAGAGAAGCCAGGTGGATGGGGTAGAGGTGGAGATAGGTCTGGGGTTAGGGTGTATATCGCCAGATAGGAGAAGGGTAGGTAGTAGTTGGCTGTGCTTTCATAACGGTATTAGGTAGTAGCTGAATTTGGGTTTGATGTTTGAAGTTGAATGGTAAGTGGGTGAGGTTTTTATTTTAGGGAGTGGAGTGTTAGGAGGAAGGATGGAAGAGGATATGATTATAGACAAATGATTAGTATGAGAAATTGGATAGGGATAAGTAGGAGTTGATATGATAGGGGATAGTTTATAGGGATGAGAAGTTAGAAGGAGGAGGAGAGTAAGTGGAGGTAGGATGAGAACAGATAAAGTAAGTGCAGACATAGTTAGTGTGAGAAGGATGGACTAGTGATTTAGAGGATAAGCTTGGAAAGAACAGAGTAGTATGGGCTAGGGGAAAGAAATACAGGAGTTAAGTTGTCCAAGGAATATTGGCTAATGGTATTAGGTAGGGACTGCAGCTTTCATTGCAGGTGTTAGAAGTCAATGAAAGTATAGCAGTTGTTAATAAGGAATTATAGAGCCTTGGTCTGTGTAACAGGAAGGGTGGGGGTTAGGTGGGCTGGATAATGTTTTGAATGGGTATAAAGGAAATGATATGGGGTGGGAGAGGAGTGAAGTGGGCCTGAGTGTAGCGAGGGTAAACGGAGCAGGGCTACACCTTCTGGAGTGAGACCATCCAAAAAAACAATCAGTCAATCCCACTCTAAGAGGTCAGTTTAAAACTAGTTTCTGCTTCTATAATTTCAAATTGAAGTACAAGGGATTTGTTAATCAAGAGTACATTAAAGCAAAGAGGGTTGTTAGTTGGGATATAAAAGTAGAAGTAGGGGTATGGCAGCAGGTACCCATGGTATAGTGCTCAGCTAAGGTTATTTAATGCAAAATGTAGCAGAGAAAGTACAGACTTTGCATCCAAAAAGCATATGCAGCCCTACACATTATTTCATAGTGCATGAGGGAGATATTTGCATACTTAGTGTCTATCCCTCGCAGTTAGCTTTCTTGTACTGTACTGGTCAGGGCCTTATTCCTGGTTGCTGAAGGGGGTTACCAAGCAGAGAATTGATATAGGAATCCAGGATTTTGGATGAAACAGGAGGGAGATGGTTAGTGTCTATCCCTTACAGTTAGCTTTGTTGTACTGTACTTTTCAGGGCCTTATTCCTGGTTGCTGAACGGGGTTACCAAGCAGAGAATTGAGATAGGAATCCAGGCTTTTGGAGGAAACAGGAGGGAGATGGCTGTTGAGCATGCTACCACTGGGATCCTGTCTGAATGCCGTGTGTGTGTGTACAGGACAAGAAAAAGCACAATATACAGTGTATATACAGTCTCAATGCATGGAAATAAATATTAAACACAATGGTACAAGTTATTTACAAACATTACACATCAACAGTGTGTATAATTTGACCATTGAGGATGTAGTTACTCAGGTAGGGTAGCAGTTTTGATTGTTACTTATTGGAGTTTTGTAGGCATAAGCAGTTGAATTCAGCAAGTCAGAGAGAGCTCCTAAGTAGTGATATTGTAGATGGATATAATAGTGGATCAGGCGTTAGGAGGTACTATTTGGTACAAGTACATTGTCAGAGAGAGAAAATAGGCATGATCTGAGAGACTTCTTAAAAAGAGCAGGATTACTGATTGTTCTGATAGAAGGTGGGAGGGCATTCCATAGTTTTGAGACAGTAAAAGAGTACAGCGTTTGACCAGCTGCAAGGTTAGGTTTTTCAACTTTCAGTATAATTGTGGTTTTGGATCTTAGTGGCCTCTTTAGGGTGGTATGTAGTCACTAAGGAGGAGAGGGAGGGGTAAGTTGAAGGCTTGTGTATGGGTTTATGTGCAGTGGTTAATTGTAAATAAGAGAGGTAGTGTGGGAGTTTGAGTTAGTTTAGCTTCTGTAGAGATAAACAGTGGTGTGCTGAGTTTTTTTAATTTGTTACAAATTTGACAATCTTTTTGTAACATAGGTCCAACTGGGTTTTCAAGGAGAACTTGAAATTGGTGAGGATTGAAGCACCGTATAGGAGAGATGGTAGCAGGAAGGATGATGCTAGAGCAGCTTTTTTAGCAGTAATATTATGGTAATATTTGAGTCTATAGAGGGTGCCTAATTTTTGATGTGTTTTCTTGATGTTGCTATGGATATGGAGGTTGAATGTTAGATTTTCATCAATAATAACTTCTAGCAGTTTGGTACTTGGAGCAATTTCAATAAGAATATTATTATGGGATTGGACAGAAAAATCAATCTTGTTCAGAGCGGTAGTTTTTTTGGAGAGGAATATTAGAAGTAAGGTTTTACTGGGATTTAGAGTGAGATGGTTGTTTGGCAGCTAAGTTTTGGTTGAAGTGAACGCATTTTGGGTAAGATGCTATAACTCAAGATATAGACTTGGCAGTACAGATGATTGTAGTATTGTCTGTATATTGGATAACTGTGCCATGGGTAAGGGTGGTGTGGAAGTTGTTAATGAATATACTGAAAAGGAAGGGACCTAGTATAGATTCTTGAGATACACCTGTGGTTGTGTTGAGAAAAAGTGAAAAGGAGTGCTGCCATTTGGTGGATTGTTGCCTAGTGTGCCGGAGGAGTAGATTTTGTTAGGAGTGTAGATGAGTATCCAATCCAGAACTAAGCCACTGCCTGTTTTATTGCTAGGCTTCGTTATATTAGTTATTAGTTGCGTATAGTTATATAGATTAATGCTGGTGGAAGGGTCCTGATTAGAAATATCAAGCCAGTTAATGTTAACGTCCCCTAGGATGATGGTTTCATTTGTAATGTTATTAGTTAACTGAGCAAGAATGTCTTCAAGTTTAGGAATGTTGCTGCTTGGGGGGATGTATATGAGTATGATACAAAGGTTTTTAGTGTTACTCATTTTTAGAAAGGATACTAGTATCTCTGTTGTTGAGAATTGTGGGACAGGTTTTGTATATTGAACTACAGTGAAGATGTTTGGGTATATCAAGGCAATACCTCCCCCTTTTGTATGTGGTCTATCTATTCTGAGGCAGTTGTAATTAGGGGGTAGGTATTCAGCATCTTTGATATAAGGTTTTAACCATGTCTCAGTAATGGCAGTGAAGTCTGATTTGTTTTTGTCTAACTAGATATGTAGGTGTGTTATTTTATTTTTAATGCTTTGGAGATTGATGGTGGTGAAGTTTAGGGCTTTAAGGAGGTTGGGGGGTTATAAGAGGCTGGAGGGGGGACCAGGGTTTGGATGTATATTGCCACGTTGACTTAGGTTGCGGTGGGTGGGGAGATTTACAGGTTGCAGTTTTTTTTAATATTGAGGAGATTGTTTAGAATTGAGTTTTTGTTGCAGTGGTTTTGATGGGAGAGGATTTTTAGTTTGATTTGTAAGATTAGGTCTGTGGCATATAAAGTAGGGCCTACTGAGGAATAGATGGAAATAGATTGTATAAGTATGGTTGTTGTAGAAGTAAGTTTGTAAGTTATGTGGGTTGTGTGATGAGATGTTGGTTATAGAAGGAGAAAGAGGTAGAGAGAGAGCAGAAATAGAATAGTTTTGGAAGTGAAAGACATTTTATAGGGCTGTGCGTTCTTATGTGTGTGAGTATGATGTTGTTTGTAGGACTAATAATGTAAATGGCAGTGATGGTGCTATAGGTAGCTGTGGGTAGGATAGTAGAGTATTGAGTAGAGTTATGGAGACAGGATAATAAGAGTAAATAAAAAGGAATTATGTATGATGGAAAGAAGTAATATGAGAGCAGGGTAGATGGAGAGTAGAATAATAGTATTTGGAGGTCTAGAGGTTAGAGTAGTGGAGGAAGGGAGAGGTGCAGAGATAGTAGATGAGGTAGGAGGGGTAGGAGGTGGTGGGTGGAGTAATGTAGGTTAGGAGGCTGTAGTATAGGGAAGAGGTTGGATATTAAAGTAGTCTGAGTTAGATGAGGGTTGAGAGGTTAAAGTACAAGTAGGAGATAGTTGTTGTGGGTTGAGCCAATGTTCAATAAAAGTAAGGTAGTACAATATGGAAAGTAAGTATAAGAAGAGTGCAGGGAGAGACATTGGTTCATTGAAAGGTACTGTGGAGGAGGGTAGTGAAAAAAAAGTATAGATGACTGTATTGCTATAATGGGAAATAGGGGGAGTGACCCAGTATAGGGTTGAGCAACTGGTTAACTATAAAAGAAACTATGTCAGGGGTGGGTGGGAATAGGGGGTAAGGGTGAAGAGTGAAGTGAGCCCAAGTGTAGCGAAGGTGAACGGAGCGGGCTGAGTCAAGGAACTAATTTCAAAGCAGACAACACAGTTAATGGGAATAAGTCAGCAGAGACCCAAGATTACCTAAGTAAAAATAAAGATTTAAAGTCCTGCAAGTCAAATGCGGGGGGGGGGTGCAGGTCCTAGAGTGTGAGTCTCAGCTAGTATTAAACAAAGTTACAGGAACACAAACGATATGTAAATGTAAACCTACACTGGGTGCTTGTAAGACACCAGAAAGCTGAAACTTTTTAAAGAGTCCTGTTAAACTGTGAGGCAGCTTGTAGATAGGCCCGATGAACAGGTATAAGCACACTGTTGCAGTTTAACTGTAGTGTAAGTAGCCACTAGGTAGACTGACTGCAAAAGAAACAAAAGGGAAAATAAGCATATAACGCTACAGTTGCTTAGTAAAGAGGGTCAGGACAGAGCAGATAATAGTACAATGATTAGAGCAGTTGAAAGGTTTTGTCTGTTAGTACAATAATTGACCAACAATCCTTACATGAACATGTACTTAGCAGTAAAACAGTTGTACTTAAACAATATTAGACATAAATCTTGCAGCACAATAGTTATACTTTAATAATCAAGGCTCTTTTAACCGCCAGATACAGTTATATGAAAATTATCTGACAGTTGCTTCACTTTCTTATTCAACTTATCACCAGTGCTGCATGAATTCTTTACAGTGTATGCAACTATAGAACTGTGTTTCCACACTGTAATATGCTAAAGTTCTCTTATTTCACAGTTTCCTACAGTAATGCTCAGGTAAGTCTAGCTCCAGACATAATACAAGCTCAAATGGATTAACATTAGAATTCTGTCAGCAATCCATATGGTACTTACAAACAATGATACATTTTACAAACATGAGAGCCTAAATTTCCCAATAACAGCATCCAAAACACCATATGTAGGAGTCACTAGTGTTTTTAACTTATTCAAACACGTCTGTACAAACCATCTTATATGACATACAGTTCTAATATATTTGTAACACAAGTATCTTATATAGATCATGTTGATATTCACAAATGACATATAATTATTTACAAAATTCCAGCTAGCTGGGATGCCAGTATCTCCTTTCATCACATTCCTAATGGATGATGTCCAGAAAAATCTTGGATTCCTCTGTGTTCTAAAAAGAGCACTACCCTCTCCTTCTCCAACTATGATACCTCACCTTGAAGAATCTTAGGGAAAGATAGCAGAGAATTGGTGCTCATATCTGATCTCATGTATCCCATCTGTGTCACAGCAACAGGCTTTGATGGGCATCTCATTTCTGAGATGGATGGCAAATTCAGAAATGTAGGTACTGTATTATCATGGTGCCAATGGCAGTTGGTGAAGTGTGAAATGTGGCAATTCACCATCCTTGAGAATGCATGCTTTACAGCAACTTCATCTGCAAATGGCTAAATATGGCATGACAATTCACTCACCCCTAACATATAATAACCACACATGAATAGTGTGGCCTGCAGAGACCCAGATATATGGGTGGCATTATATTGAAATCTGTATGATGTTTACTGGGTGTGCTCATCATGCAAATTGAGTGATTCAAAAACAATATGAGCTCAGCCCTAATTAGCATAACCAACTCACCCAGAGAGGTGAATATACATGATATAGGTGTGAAGAGAAGCCTACACCCTTATCATGCAATGGAAGAAAATGTCTGTAACCAGAACTTGTATCCTGCTAAGGGTATTCTCAAAGAACACAAGGTATCTGGTAATTACTGCTTCTTACTGATCCATTCCTTTGTAAAACTGTAGATTTGTGATTGTTCTTTACCCTGTAGCCTGTAGTGGATGCCAGTTTGTCAGTACCTCTAAATGTGTTGTCCATAAGTGTAATAAGGGGTGCATTGCAAGTGTGCTGAATGCAGTAGCATGCAAGATTGTTAAAAAAGATGGTAGATGCACCCCTGAGCTTATATTCTGAGTAATGTTTAATTCTATTTTAGTGTTCTTTTCCTTGCATATATGTCATTAATCATCACCTTTGTAGCAGTGCTACTGCAATGGTCATAGGTTTTTGTTCACTTGCGGTTATGTGCTTGTTTTGAGGGGGGATATGTGCTCAGAACACACAAAACTGACATTTTCTTAAAGACTGTGGATACAGATATCATCTAACTGCTTGGTACAAATACCACATGTTACATGGCCAGGTATGGAGTAGTTTTGTAAGGATTAGTAAGGCCCATGTAGGAACACTTGTGTTAATGACACAGTTTTCCATACCAGCAAAAGTATGCATAAAAACAGGGCACAAAGCACAAAAGTAATGAGTATAGTGGGCAGTCAACATCCACCTGCAAACCAACATTCACTAATGCTGGGAATGAGATAGTAAGGTGGTACTACAGACCTTAAATCTACATGTCTGACAGCTCTTTACTGTCCATGATGCTGATATGTGCTACCATGACAATGCATGGACTGAAACTCTCAGCAATGTAAATGCAGTGGGTTGGGAAGACCATGGTTATGAAATGGACCACTTCAGGGCCATGGATATGATCTATGCTGCCACCCTCAGAGCAGAAGTTATGGTAGGGGAATGTAGGGCAATAGGTGGGGGGTCATCAATAACCACCTCTTTCAGAGATGGAGGAGTTACTCACTTCATTTCAAGGCAGTATCACCTCTACAGAGGCCCACAGTGTGGTGCTGGATGTTGGATCAGTGCTGTATAGGCATCAGAGGGTTTCACCTGCAGATGGCCAAGGTTTGTAGTTCTTTTAAACAATAGCTTCAACTCCTCATTGCAGCTTAGTCACAATAACGTTCATAAGATCTGTCTGACATATGGTATACAGGTATATTAGGGATACAATCTGCACAAGGTATGGGCTGAGCATTAGTTTTTTAATCATATTTTTATATCAGTTGCGTGTGTAGTTGTGGTGCTGAGTCATATTTACACTAAACATTTCTTCGCTTTGCTGAATTCATAGGTGATTCTTTATCCAGCAACAGCACTGTGGAACTACCCTCATCTGATATTGGAAGATTTGTAGCCTCAGATAATGATGGTGAGGATGACCTGGCATAATCAGCGGCTAAGTTATTCTAGACTTCAGTCTTATATGGGGGCCATTGATAGATTTCCTGCAAGAACCTTTGGCTGTGTTCCAAATACAGGAAGATAAGACAGATTTTTGTCTCTTCTACACACCATCTCTTTGCTCTGAAAGGAGTACTACCCTCTCCTTCTCTGGCCATGATGTCTGCCCACGATGAATTACAGGGACAAAATGGCAGAAAATTAATATGCAAAATGTTTCTCAGGTGTACAATTTGTTACACAACAGCAAACATCAATATGTAGCTTCTTTGCAGAGCAGATGCTGAACTAGGCTAAGACAGGTACTGTTTCATAATGTTGAATGTTTAATGTTAAATGTAGAGCAGCAACTTATGAACCTGCAACAACTGAAGTTTTGTTTGTACAAGGCAAGTGCTACTTCAAGTTCATTTTTTAAAGCATGGCTGCTACTAACTGCTGTTGTTGACATTGAATAACATCAATTTGTCAATACTTTTAAGTATTTTGGGAAATTGTAGTGAGAGGATTTTTGCAGGGGCAAAGCAACTGTTGGGCTGAAAGACTTTTAAGCATATGGGAGATACACCCATTAGCATATACCCTTAGCATGGTCAACACATTTTGGCTGGCCATATAATACAAGTTTGAAAAAAAGACTATAGTATATGCTAAACATATATGTCATGGCTAAAAATCTTTTTAACCCTGAGAGAAATGCAGTCATGCCATTGTCCAGTTGTTTATTTATAGATGTTGTGCTGTGGTGGGAATTTGCTCAGTAAACCTATGAGCCTGACATCAGTTAAATAGTGCGGACAGAGATATATATAAGTGTGAGGCACACAAGCAGCATGCAATATGGACAAGAGGAAGACTGGTGGTCTAAGGATTTTTTCAGGGCCACTGAAGAACAAGATGTTAATTGCACTGTTTTCCATACCTACATTGCAATACTAAAAGCAGATGAAGCCAAAAACATTGCAGACTCTGGTTAAAAGATAACACAGAAACCAAAGTTCTCCAATGCAGAGAATGAGGTGCTACTCCAGGCTCTCCTTCTCTATGTTTGATGGCTCTTTGGTGTGGGTGCTTCTTGCTGGATCTGCCAGGACCATGCCTGGCAAGAAATGGTGATGAACATTAATGCAGTTGGTAGCCAGGACCATAGTTATGAAATGGTTTGCCTCAGAGCCACTGACATAACACACGCCACTTGACTTAGAGCTGCCCACCTGGAATGGGAAGGTAGGTTGATGAGTGTTGGGTTGTAGAGTGAACCACCTGTCATGGAGATGGAGGATTTTCTGGCATCTGTCAGAGGCAGTGGCATCAACATATGGTTCTACAGTGCACTACTAGATATTGGGGCAGAGCTTGAGCAGCCAACAAAACTAAATACTGGAGGTGCCCCAGGTGTCTAGACTTCTTGCTATGTAACAATAGCTGTAAGTAGGCTTGACCCTTCAGTCACTGTACAAAATATTAATGCAGTCTGATTTATGGTACAGAAAAACTTCAGGGAGTTCCCCTGCATGGTTAGCTGCACAAGGTTTGTAATTAGATGCATTTTTTAATAGGTTCATAGGTGTTTACTAAGCTAATGACCAGAAGGGCCTTTTTAAATCCAGCCATGCATCCCAAATCTCTGACAAGTTCTGATATCCTTGATAAGTGTAAGCATGAGCTTCGGAGATGAACCATTTACAAGTTGCCTGTGTCCATTAGAGACATAGGCACCAAGACAGGGATGAATTTCCTGTTCCCCATCCAATTGTCCAAGTTACACATGAATTGGGTTAGGGAGGAACTCTGCTTCACATGGATGGGGAACCTGTTCCAGAGATGGGGTAGTCTCTGTTATATATACCTGTCACTCCAGCAGGTCCTATGCATACCAGAGGCAAAGTTCAAGTCTTTAGAATGGGTAATTCTGGTGCTGTTTGTTTTATGGATATGCAGGATGGTCCATCAGAGTGGGTCTGACAATGCCCTGCATGCCAGGCATATATTTCTCCTCAACAGCCTGTAGGAGACAGAATACAGGGATAGGGCCTTGAGGCAGTCTGCATATGACATGTTACTTATGCCCTGTATTCTTTTAGTGAGGAGCATCTGTGGATGTTTCACTTTTTGGATATGCCTGGTTTGGCACATACCAAAGAGGGCATTGTACTCAATGATAAGTCTGATGAATGGAGACCACAGTGGAACAATGACTTCCTTGGACCTAGATGCCATACCTTTGTTTATACATTGCACAATAAAGAATGATTTTACACTACTGTAGACACATGACAGTCAAAAACTAGATTACTATGTGTGTCCCTAAGTCCCTGACTACTGGGTCAACTTTAAGGGGTGTGTTGTCAATCTGAGAGTTACCAGGGGTGGATGACTTCCTGAAGGATACTATTATGCATTTCTTGGCAGTTAGTTATGGTCCATGGCCCTGACACCAGTTGTTTGTCTGTGTCAGCCCTTCCTGGAGAATATTTGTGTTGGTGTGGGATTCAATGACAGCTTCTAATTTGCAAGCATCTGCTAATTTAGTCAGCTAGAGGCCATTGACATTGACCTTGACTTCAGAGAAGTAAATGCCAAAAAGGAGTGGTCGAAGGACCGATCCCTGATGGACTACACTTGTGACTGGCATCTTTGTAGAGATGGACTCCCCAATTTTAACTTCCTTGGTCCTGTCTGTGAGCCAATTGACTATCCACCAGGTGACATACAGGTTTGGACCCGACCTCTTGAGTTTGTAAACAATGCCCAAGTGGTTAAGGTAGGCAGTGTGAACTATTTTGTTCTCATCCATTGCTTTTGTGACCTTTTCAGAAAAGTCCACCAGGCTGAGTAGGCATGACCTGCCCTTGATGAAACTAAATCAGGTTGGTTCCAGTGTCTGGAAGTTTACTTTATCATTATTGATCATTTCCATGATAATTCTTTACATGGCTTTGCATATAAGACTAGTGAGACTTGTGGGTCTATAGTTTCCAGGGTCTGTAGATGGCCCACCTTTGTGGAGAAGGATGACTGTTGTTGTTCTCCATTCATGAGGCATGAAACCTGTTTAGAGGCTACAGTTAAATAGCAATTCCAGATGGGCTGATAGGTCATGTTTCATGCTATTTAGAAACCATCCTGGGATATTGTCTGGGCCCATTGATGCAGTGTTAGTGGCCTTAGAGAGAGCATGAAGGACCTGTTCCCTAGTCATAGCAGGGGGAGTTATATTTGATGGTATTTCCTGAGAGAAGTTTGGGGGGGAGAGAGGGGTAAAGTTGGAGCTGAATTTGTTGGCCAGTAGGTTTGATATATCTTCTGGCTCAGTATAGGTGGCTCCATTTACAATGAGCTCTGCACACAATTGTGTATTGCCATTGAGGTTGCGGACATAGCTAAAAAATGCCTTGTGGTTGTCCTTGGCATGGGAGGCCAAATTTACCTGAGATCTGCTTTGGTAGACTTTATTTGTCCTCAAAATTGTTTGTTTAGTTTGAGAGTGCGTTTATCCCACTGGGTGCTGTACCTCCTAATTTTTGCAATGTTTTCTTCCTTTTGCTATACAACCTATTGATTTTGTGATTCCACCAGGGTGGCTTGCTTTTTGAGTTAATGCTGTACTTCTTCCTGGGGTGGGGGTACAGCTGCCTCTATGCAGCTATTTACATGCTTGTTTAGGGTTTTTGTGGATAGTTTTGCATAGGCAGCAGTGTTCTTAGAGTTTATAGGGGCTTGAAATGTTGCCAGGTTATCACTTAATAGTAAGAAGTTAGCTTTTGAGTAGTTACAGAATATTCTAGGGTTAGCTGAGGATACAGGTTTTATTTTTATTTCAAAGGAGACCATTTTGTGGTCTGATCTTACCAGGGAAGACATTAAACTAGGGGTTGAGCAGCACTCTCCTATATTAGTGAGGACCAGATCCAGTATGGTTGCAAACCTGGTTGGTGTACGGACAATCTGATCAAGGGAGTCTGTGCTTACTAAATCCAGGAATCTCTGTGCCTGTATGTTTGGTGCCATATTGGATCACCAGTTAATAGTGGGGTAATTAAATTAAAGTCACCCATGAATATGGTATTGGGTTGGATGGTGAGTGCTTCCATTAAGATTAAATACATAGTATGGGTTTACTAGGTTAAAAAGGGGGATCTATAGCTTGCCAGGAAGTGGTATTGGATTTTGCCTATGGTGATTTGAACATGCAGTAGCTCAAGTGCATTGTCCTGTTTGACCAGCCTATAGGTATACTTATTTCTGATGTAAATTGAGACAGCTCCACCTTTAGTCCCTATGTGTGTGTGTAGTAGCTGGTCTAAATGTGTGGAAGACATTATAACCTTGCACTGTCAGTGTGCTCTACGCAGCTTTAAACCATGTCTTAGTGATTAGAAAGACATCAGCATTCTCTAGGGAGTGGATTTTTTTTTGTTTAGACTCCTAGCATTGAACAGTAATACCTTTAGATTTTCTTGGTTTTGATTTGCTACATCGGAAATACTTTCAGTTTGGCATTGCCTAAAAAGGCTATATACTCAGTAACAAAACACAAAAGGAGCTCACCAACGCTGATGTTAACAAAAACTCCAGTTTTCACTTCAAGAGTTTAATATTCAAAACAAATTCTGGATCCAAAAGTAAGCGCTTTCACATTCAAAAACGTTTCATCAGACTTCAATCTGAGGAGCACTTTACCCAGCAAGTCGTGGTTCTGTTGATTGCCTAAAAAGGCACTGTGGGGAAAGGCAATGTTTTGATAATATTTGAAAGCCTAGAGTGGAGAAATGCAGACCATCTCTGACAAAGCAGCATGGTCTGTAGACCATCTCCTTCCATGCTGACAAATATTGCACCCCTTAGAATGACATCAGAAACTAAGCCAATTATTAAAGTCATTCATCTTTTGTTCGTATTGTGGCATCATCCTTGTAGAAGGTAAAATGCTGCTCAATACTAGTCTCATACCAGCCTGGGGCACATATTCCAAGGGCTCCATGATGTCTTTCTTCATATAGTCCAGGGAGGTATGTCTCAGGTCATTTACACCCACATGGACTATGACTGGTACTTGTGGTCCAGTGACCTGAGTGCATGTGTAATGTGGTGGATCCTAACCCCTGATAAGCAACTGACCGTGACTGTCTCCTTACTCAGCCTGGTGAGAGGGACAACAGTGTGTCTCATGATGGAGTCTCTAATGACCAGAATTTTGGATTGTTTGATGGCTTGCCTTTGCCTTATGGGCTTAGAAGTAAAGGTTCCATGAGTTGTGGCTGTATGTGTTGATGTGGGTGTTGTTTTGAAAGAGTACATTCGATTCTGCTGATGGTATTTGTTAGGTGTACTTCATCTAGGAGGTCTTTGGGTTTTAGGAAGGTTACATTTAAGTGCCTCAGCATATCTGAGTCTATGTGTCTGCTTTGAATTGTGTGTGATGGGTGCAGTGTGTGTACTACTGTCAACTGTATTGACATTAGGAGTACTTTTATGTGAGAGCTTTGCCTCCAGTGACATTGTGGAAATACATCTCTCACATACCATGTTTGTTTCTTTGAGAATTAACAGGTTGTCAATAAACATGAGACAATTTCTACATTGTCCCAGGACATACCTCTCAACTGTACAGATTTTCATAGAATGTCCAGAATTTTGTCTCATATTTTTGGACCGTTTTTCAAAATATTGTGTTTTTCTTGCAAATTAGTGGTAGATCATTAAAGATTGACGTTAATTGATTAATGACAGATATTTGAATTTCAGACTTCCTACCATTCAGAAAATTAATGCTAATGCAAAACCTGTTATTCAATTAACTTTCTAAGCGTGTAACAGCAATATTGAAAAATCGTCCCTATTTTTGGGTCTTTGTCTCACTTTTATTTATTTATGGCTTTGTCCAGATTTTTTGCTTTAAGAGGTTGAGAGGTATGGTTCAGGATGCCCATGTCCACCAAGCTGGTAATGGAAATAGTGGGAAAGTTCATATCCATGGCAACAGACCCTTTTTATTGAGTAGAAAATAGGAGTGAGAATGTAATGCAGTGTCAGGAGTATCCTGTTTCCAACTCTGGGGATAGTGCTTGTCACTGCAAACTAGTTGTCCTGTGTGCAACTAGGTATTTCAATTGTGCTTTTACAGAAAGAATGTCACTCAAAGTGTTTGCGTTTATACAGGGCACTGCCAAACATTCAAAGGGGAATCTAATAAGACCCTGAAATTTCAGGATGAAGTATTTAGACAGATATTCTGATGTTAGAAACAAATCAAGCAGTACTTACTGAAAACAAAGAATTAACTTGTCAAGAATGAGGGAAAGAGGGGAGTGCATGAATGGCTACTGCCTGGCTACTGCTAGTCTCACCACAGCTTCACTCTGCTGTGATACAATGTTCTTTTGTTTCTTCTCTTACCAGAGAAGCATGCCACAGCCTGTTTGATGATCCACGGTCTTGTGCCAGATGATGCAAGGGTCTGTAGGCTTGTTGTAGTATTTTCATGGTAGATACCTTGAATAGCAACTAGACCAATTAGGAACATCAAGCACAGACACTCACTGCCTAACCAGAAACGGTCATGAACCAAAGCACTCTGCTCGTTCTCTCACTAGGAACAGAATATAAAGACAAATTCTAAACTGTCACCTATGAAGCAGTTATTAGGCTTTCTGGTGATCATCGGTGCCCTGCCAAATAATGCCCCTGTCCCAGGGGAAAACAGAAGCACTAATCCCAAGATGACTAAGAGAGACAGAATGTTGGCTTTCCAATAATTGGTGGTCTTGCAATATATGTTGCAGATTTTAAAGATTAGGTGGAAAAAGATAGACTAATATCCTAAGCACTGCAATGTGCACTAAGCATTTAGATATGGAAGAGGGGGTAACTTAAGATTTTGCTGTCTAAGTGGAGAACCACTAATTTTAAATGAGAAAGATAGATTGAAATGGGGTAAGCACTTTGTATTCTGGTTCTATAGAATACAGTGGGATGGCCAATAAATTTAAATACTTGAAAGGGAGTTATTTCACAAAATAACAATTGTATGTGTACTCACAACAGCCAGTGAAAGGGGAGAGGGAAGGGGATATGTGGTCAAATTAACATATGGGGCAGGCAACTAGAAAGACAGTTGAGTTTCAGAACACAACAGCATGAGGGTGGGTGGAAAAAAATTCTGTGTGACTCACAAGCAACACAACTGTGGTCTCTTTCCTGGTTTTAATATGCAGTTAAAAGCAGGATACAAGTAAAACACAGTGTAAAGAAAACAAATCACAATATACAAAACAGAAGAATGCAATATAGTAATACAAAATACAAGAAAGCAAAAGCAAACTAACCTTTCCCTCACAGCAAGTTGCAGCAGAGTCTGGGTGAGCTTTTCCTGCAACTTAGTTTTATGTTGACTTCTGGTGCTGTGTCATATTTCCACAGGCTGTTGTGCTTTGGTGAATTCACAAATGATTCTTTATCTGACACCATCACTTTGAAACTGCCACCACCTGATGTTGGCAGATCTACAACCTCTGATGGTGGTAGAGATGACCTGTGACAGTCAGGGAGTAGCATGTATATTTTGGACAGAGGGAATTTGACCACAGCATCCCCCTACACAAATAATAGACACAGCTTTTATGACTGTGGAAACCAAAGAGACACACAAAGCACAGGGAGGGCAGGTTGCTGGAGACAAAAACCGTCAGGAAAGGCTGGTACTCCCTAGTAGTCAGAATCAGCCCATAGCATGGGTAATGGTGTTCACTGGACATATGGTCACCATCTTGTTGGTACAACCTAATATTTACACACACACACACACACACACACACACACACACACACACACACACACACACACACACACACACGTATATATATATATATATATATATATGGGCTCCGTTCAGAAGCTCGAAATACTGAAATCTTGAATTTCAGTATTTCGAGCCCAAGAAGCCAAATCCACATAATAGCTAAAGTTTAGAAGCTTGAAATTTAAAACCTCGAATACCGGAGGTTTTGAATTTCACACTTCTAAAGTTCTGCTATGGTCATGTATTCAGGTAAGTGTGTGTGTGTGTGTGTGTGTGTGTGTGTGTGTGTGTGTGTGTGTGTGTGTGTGTTAAGGGGTTTGGGTTGGGGCTGTGGTGTGTGTCAGCGTGTTTTGTTGCTGTGATGTGTGTGTGCGAAGAGAAAGTAGCTTGTGTGGTGGTGTTTTGTTTGTGTTTGTATTTAGTGCGACCTCGGAGTGAGAATATTTAAGTAGGGGGTGTGGGGGCTGCAGGGGGGCAAGGTTTTGAATTTCGCGGTTTTTAGTTTTCGTTGTTTTGTGGATTCCACTTCTTGGGCTCGAGATACTGAAATTCGAGATTTCAGTATTTCGAGTTTCTGAAGTGAATCCGTATCCTTCTTCTTCTTCTTCTTCTTTCAGCTTTTCCCGGTTACTGGTCACCACAGTGGCTCACCTGTCCACTCATGATTGGCAGTAGAGTTTTAGTGTCAAGTTGCCAGCCCGGCACCCAACCTTCCACGGAAGGCACACGTATGCACGCACTCATGCCTAGGGCCACTTTAGAGTGTCCAATCCAACTACAGCATGTCTTTGGGATGAGGGAGGAAATGGGAACACCCAGAAGAAACCCACGCAACCACAGGGAGGACATGCAGACTCCGCACAGAAGGCACCCCAGCCAAGGATTGAACCAGAAAACCTCTTGCTGTGAGGCAACAATGCTAACCGCTGCACCACCGTGGCCTCCCTGAATCCGTGGAGGCAGTAGCATAGCAAGGGTGGGGGGAAGAAGGCATCTACACCAAGTGCAAGTGTTAGGGGGACATGTTTGGGAGATTCCAAACTGGGTCAGTAGTGTACTATCAACATAAATGCTGAAAGTACATTTGTAATCAAGTCTGAAGCACTTTCGCATTTTGTTTGTTATATAAAATGTAGCAGACTGCTTACTAAAAATGTAGCAAGTAGCTTGGCTATATTTTTGTGAAAAAAGAACTTTTTTAGACACAGAAGAATTGGAAAATGGACTGCAGAACAAACAATGGCAGTAGGAGATGGATAAGCAAGTTATCGTTCTGCCTAGAGGACCCTAGACTACAGAGGGGAAGTCTTTGAGAGATGTGATTCAGGTTTGATTTGGAATTGTTTGTTTGCTAGAAAGTCTTTCAATCATGGTAAAATGTCTGTATTAATACCTATTTAGCTGAGTTTGTTGAGCAGGAGCGTGCATGAGGAGCATGCATGTGGTCAGTGAGGTCAAAGGCCATAGTGAGGTCTATGAAGAGGAATAAGGTTGCTTTTGTCAGAGTTACACCATCATTTAGGGTTCAAAGAGTAGTCATCATATGATGGCCTGGCCAGAACCCATGTTGTTGTGAGAGGAGGTGGTACTCCTGGATGTTTTCAGTGAGTTGAATGTAAACGTTTAATTTTTTTTCCCCTGGGGTAAGGAAAATTAAAATTGACCAGAAATTAAAGGTGGTTTTGGGATTTTGCTGTTTTGACAATGATTTAATAAGTGTAGTTTTCCAGATGTGAATCATAATATTTATGGAGTGACAGAGGGGAGCATGAGGTAGTCTCTTTAGTGATAGATAAACCATGACAGAAGCAGGTGGGGGTATCAGGTATGTTGCTTAGCAGTAATGAAATTTCATTAGATTTGATTTATTTACAGTGGAGTTTGGGGTGAAAAAGGAAGGGAGGGTGGTTGGCAACCTCAGTTTTTTAGTTTGGTAGGGGGTGTTGAATTCCTTGAGGATGTCAGATGCTGGAAATTGAGCTTGTATGTTTGTACTGAGGTTGGAAGGGTTTTGATACTGTGTTGTTTTACTACCACTTAGTAGGTTGACTTCTTTCCAGAAATGTTTTGGTTTGGCTATTAGCATATGCCTTGCTTTATAGCAGAGGGTTTTTGTCTACATATATATGTTGTTAATGGGTTAATATCAAATTACATAGGCAAGATGATGAAATACTAAACGGGTATGATAAATTTGACACACACCAATATATTATTTAGAACTATCTCAACTAAAATTACATCTTGCTATTGTCTGGTTATAACAATAATGTGTTGGATTAGAGGATAGATGTTGATATTATTTATTAGAATTTGTCCTATGTAATAATGTAGATGATATAGAAAGGGATAACATTCTAGCTCATTAGGTTACTTATTTCTTCCATTTGGTTCAGCATGTGTACTGATTACATATCTGATAAATATATCATTGGATGTGGGGCATCTCATGGTTCAAAGCTGACACCTGTGCTATTAAGCATGGATTTAAGCGACACTTCAAAAATAAATAAAAAAGACAACATTTTTGAAAAGTGCCTGGACTATTTAAAGTTGAGAAACACTTTAACAAATCACAAAAATAATGGAAACATTCAGAATTTTTATCAATACTCTTTAAAACTAATCTTCATTAGTTAGCTACTATTTTCCAATAAATTTTGCAGAATGCATGCTAGAAGAGAAAATAAACACACTGCATTTGTACAAAAATGAAAGAAACTACAATTTAGAGTGACATGGGTGTGACAGTATGATGAGGATTTCTTGTCGAGCTTGCCAGTTGCCAGCAGCCTGTGTTCTGAGCTCCTCAAGAAGTAAAACATTTTTATTAAAAATAAATATATACATACATACAGTGCATCAGTTTGATGCCAGCTAAGAATACTGCATCATCTTCTAGGATGCAACACATATTCATCAAGAACAGATTTGAAATCTCATCAGGAAATGGGAATATAGCAAAAAAATGGTAGTGGTCACAGACTCAGGAGAACTGAAGCAAATAGCCTGTTATAAATATTTAATATGTTTAAATATTGGAGTATGTCTTTAAATGGATTGAGTGCATTTTTTGGCGCCTAATTTAAGTATATAAACCATCATTTGGTTTATTATTATGGTTCTGATGAAGTCTGTATTATAGCAGATGAAAGCGCTTAACCATTATATATCAAGAGTATCCAGTGTGTTTTGATAATAAACGTATTTCCTCAGTTCGAGCTGTGCTGTCTATCCTTGTTCTGCACCAGTTTTTGGGTTCTGAGTTCTTGTACTCTATTTTTTGGATTTCGTTGTCGTTCTACTGGCAAGGCAGATTACCAAGGTGAGGCGCCAGCTACATTGAACAGGGAGGAATTTGCTCAACTTCGGATGAAGTCACCAATCTACAAGCGGAGGTTACTAGACTTATCAATTTGGTTGGACAAACTTTGATTTCACCTAAACTATCTAAAAGTCCATCCAAACAAGGAGTGCATCATAATTCTACCGGTAAAAGTATACAAGTACAAACAGGAAATGACATCAGCACGCAGATTGATATTCCAAATGGACAAGCGTGCGGCTGTAATGATGGCATGCAGTCATTACAGGACTCTATTGAATCTATGAATCGTAATGCGAACACTATTCTTTCACCGGATAATGAGTTTACATTCGACTTTAGTTTATTTCATACCAGAGACGAAGCGAAGCGCATGGGTGCGCGACCTAAATGTCAGCAACCAGTGAGGACTTATTCTGCCATCACGAAGGTGCAAAATGCACACATTAAAGGTACTGTTAATGAAGTAGCTTCTAGCCTTTATATTAAACAACTAAGCAACAAATATTTGGGCAAAATTGACACTGGTAATGTTTTTCACGGTAAAAAACAGAGTACAAACGCTAATGATGTTTTTGACCAGTTTCTGTGTGATGAATATGAGTTTATGAATGCAGATGAACATTATCAAGTTGCAAGAAATGAGAGAGTTCCTAGTTTGGGGACGGACTCTATTAAAGACATGATTTTTGCTTTAGGAAAGAAATTATTGGCTATTAAAAATGTTAAAATAGATAATGCTTATTTAGCTAAATGTATAGAGTTGCATATAGTTCCTAAGGGACTGAGATTTTTTAAACTACCCTTGGGGGTTGATATCCAACAAGCATTATAAATGAATTTAATGAAATGTTTGATGGCTTTGGTTATGAATATATGAGAACGCTGATGAAATTGAATGATGAGAAATTATCTGTTTTAGTGAGGGAGGTGGAAAAATTGAATCAGGATATTGTTAACGATGCATCATTTGAACAGTGGAAAGAATTATATCACAAGCAATTTCAAACAGCAGAAAATAAAGCAAAAAACATTTATGATAGAAAAAATAGAAAAATAAAGCGTGATTTAGAATTATATCACGTTAATAGAGCATATATTTGGCCACAGGATAGATCAGCATTCGGGATTAACAGACATCAGAGTTATAGAAATAGGACGGAACAATTAAGTAAGGATATGAATTTTCAGGGGGGGCAGGTATTATCCAGCTCCGAAAAAACAAAACACACAGTGGAACAGGAGACAACAATAATTCATTCTGAACAACATCATGGTATAGTGATCTTGGAGGACCCTGACTCAAAGCATATGGAAACTAATACATCTAATTTAAGTAGGTCAATAGATAATCGGTCAGGTGAAGGAATTATTCCTATACACAGTGAACATGGATTAAATTATGACAATGTGAATGAGTCTTTGGGGGGATCAAATATTCTATCCACTTTTAATGGATTTAATGTATTTAATTACACTGAAATGGATATCTCTTATGAATTTTTTACATTGTTTAGTAAAGGAATGAAATACATTCCTAACATAGGTTTCAATTTAGTTGATTGTATTAAAGAAATGAAATTATTTTGTAGAAGGCTAAATTTAGCCTTACAGTTTGAACAACAAGAGGGAAGTGGTATGCCTGTAGCAATACATGATTTAAGGAAGAAAAGTTCATACATCCCCATTATGAATCCACAAATAGCTAATTATGAAAAGATGGTTTGTAAGGATATATATTGGTTAAACAAAAATACTAAAATAGGAAGTATGTATCAAAATGTTTTCTGGGACAATCTAACCATTGATGAGAGGTTTTGTTTGAACCAAATTTTACGTAATAAGGAGATACGCTTAATGAAACCAGATTAAGGGGGGTATAGTTTTGTATAATACATTTGGTTACAACACAGCTATTCATAATATATTATATACCTCTGGTAATTATGAAGTTGTTTCCATCAATGAGATCAATATAGGGTACAAGAGGATAGATTTAGCTTTAGAGGAATATTTGATAGACAATGGAGTCACTTATGAAGTGTATTCTTTTATGAAAGCTGAAAATCCAGTTCTGGCTAATATCATAGGCATACCTAAGGTTCACAAGAGTATTAGAAACCCCCCTTTTAGACCTATTATTTCGGGTTCAAAATATAAAACGTATAACATGGGTGTCATTATAGATAGATGGACAAAACATGTTTATGAGAATTTAACTCATATTACGAAGGATGCCTGGAACTTTTTGAGTAAACTGACTCCAAACTTATGGAATAAAGATCTTATTTTTATAACTATTGATGTCATAGACTTGTTCTCGTGTATACCTAAAGAAGTTGGATTAGAGTTTTTTAGTAATAGCTTGAGGAAGTTTTCTAATATGAGTTGGGACAAAGTATGTTTAGTTACAGATATGATGGGTTTAGTGCTTGATCACAACTATATATTCTTCCTAGGTGAATTTTTTAGACAGACTAAGGGTGTTGCAATAGGGGCCTCTTGTGTCCAGATTTTTGCAAACCTAGTCATGGTAGAATGGGAAATTGAATATTTGTTTAAGAGTATATATTTTTCAGATATCGTTTTTTACACCCGATATTTGGATGATATTTTTATTTTATGGAAGGGCACCAAGGAGACCATCAGTTCCTTTATTGAGTATATTAATGGTACAACAGAATTTCTCAAGTTTACTTACACTACCAGTGATGAGGGTATTGCCTATTTGGACACCTTTATTAGTCATAGTAATGGAGGGTTTGCATCTAGAATTCACAGGAAAACAACTTTTTCCAATGATTATATTGAATTTAGCAGTAATCATCCTCCACGTGTGTTTAAAAATGTATTCAAAGGACAGTGTATCAGGGCTGCGAGAATGTCCTCCACTAAGGAAATTATGGAAAATGAAATACAAATTATACATAATATGTTTGAAAATAGAGGTTACCCTCAAATTTTATTGAATTATGTTGTTGGATATGTTTATAAATATTGGGGTACCAAATATCAACCCTTATTGGGTAGGGTATCCAAAATAAATAACAATAGTAACATAAACAATATTGCCTTGGTTCGTGAGAACAACAATAGAGTATGTGTTTTAATGTATACTCCATTTGCACAATATGTTAAGGAGATAGTTAAACGACATTGGGAGGTGATTACAGCTTCAGAAAATATTGGGACAATATTGGGAAGCCATCCAAATTTCGTATATAAAACAGCACCTAATATAAAAAGGATACTTGAACAGGCAATTAATAATCCAAAAAAGAGATACACAGGAACGAGGAAATGTGGATCATGTAAACAATGCAGGGCTATTAATGAAGCGATGCTCATTAGACTAGAAGACATCAATAGAACAACTATTAGATGCAGGGCAGGCAATTGCAATACCAAACAAGTGGTTTATCTCGCGACTTGTTCAGCCTGCCCTGCATTCTATATTGGAAAGACTGAGAGACAGTTAAAGAAGCAAATATATGAACATTTATATGAGATCCAGGTTCAAGATAAAAATAATGCCTTATTTAAACATATTAGTGACAAAGGGGACCTCCACAGTTTTAAGTTTTCTATTATAGAACAAGTGGATAGTTTAATACAAGGGGGGAATTGGAAAGCTACATTAGCTTCAAACGAAAGCAAATGGCAGATATTAACTAATGCCACTAGCTCCCCGGGAATCAATGAATATATTAGTATAAAACCTTTTCTTATTTTAGAATGTGTATATTTTAGTATATTTCAATATATTTCAATATATTTTAGCATATATTTTAGCAAGTTTTTATATGCAGTAAATGTATGTTTATGTTTATATTTTCATAATTATATTTACATTTTAATGTGTACATTTTAATGTGTACATCTTGTATTATAAGCATATAGAGTTTTGTTTATATGCACATAGTTTAAACAGTTTTAAATATTGGAGTATGTCTTTAAATGGATTGAGTGCATTTTTTGGCGCCTAATTTAAGTATATAAACCATCATTTGGTTTGTTATTATGGTTCTGATGAAGTCTGTATTATAGCAGATGAAAGCGCTTAACCATTATATGTCAAGAGTATCCAGTGTGTTTTGATAATAAACGTATTTCCTCAGTTCGAGCTGTGCTGTCTATCCTTGTTCTGCACCAGTTTTTGGGTTCTGAGTTCTTGTACTCTATTTTTTGGATTCTGTTATAAATGGATTTTTCTTTTTGCTAATGACAGTCATCTAAATTATTGCTCTTAAAGGGTAAATAATTTACTTTTGACTGCTTCGCAAGATGAACTAAAGTAAATTTTGAATGCTATCTGATTATTTTCATAAAAAATAATGCAAATTGTCTTGCAGCATTAGAAAAATATATATGTATACACAATGCCTAACAGTGGTAGGATATTACAAAAACTTGATGTCAGTTCTCCAGTTTTCTATAATAATACATCCTGAAGTATGCAACATTTCAAAAATGACAGAGTAGGCATAATCTCTGAATTTATAGTTTTCTAGTTATTTGTGAGAATGGGGACATTTATTTCTTTAACTAAATGGATTCACTCGGATTCTAAACTATGCAATCTTATGTGACTGAGATGGCATACATATCCCTGGAGTCAAACCTAGTTGTCCCCTTAACAAAGAAGATATGCAACTGTTAAATTCATTTCATTCTTGTAGTACAGAAATACTATTAAGGACTTACATTCTCTTTCTCCTATATGTTATTCTGCTCCAAAGATTGGATGTGACAGTAACTTTGATGCCATCACATGCTGACTTTTGGCAATTCTTTAACAAACAAAGATATGGAAGCAATAATTTTGTTTTCAACAAAAAAATAGAAATCATCTTGTTGAAGGAACCAAGATATCTGTCACTTTGGAGGATGCCATACAATATGCGGATAACATGAAGATTTTTACTGAGTCCAGAAAGATGGAATAGCAAGTTTATTTTAAAAAGGCCAACAACTTCTCCATAGAACAAACATCTGAACCTGGAGACCATTAAACATGGCAATTATTCAAAGGTTCACAGGTTCATAGGAGGTTACTAGGCTATTGACCTAAGGGTTGTTGTAAGCCTAGCCTATTATACCTATTATATTTCAAGAGAAAAAGTCTAGTCAGTGCCTAAGATTATTATTAGTAACGGCTGCCCATGTCCAAGAGGGATGTAGGAGCTATTCCCAGCAAGAATTTGCAGTTTCTCATCCATTCATCCAGGGTCCTTTTGAACTGAGTCATAGAGGTGCTCTGCTTAACATGAATTGGTAGCCTATTCCAGAGAAGTGTCAACTTCTGTGAGATGAATTTGTTTCTCCAGCATGTCCTATTTAAATCACAGGCCAGATTTAGGTCACTGGAGCAGGTAATTGTAGTCCCATTTGACTTACGGATGTGCAGCAACTTCATCAGTTGGGGTCAGAGATTGCTCTGTAAGGCAGGTACAAGTCTACCCTAAGCAGCCTATGTGCTACTGAGAACAGAATGCCTTTCTTACTACAGTGGACACATGGTGCTAAAAGTTTAGGTCACAGTCTACTAGTGTGCCCAAATCCCTCACTACAGCATTTGTACTTAAGGTATTGTTGTTTATTTGATAGTTAGTAGGGACAATGCTTTCATCCAAGGGGATGATGATGCATTTTGTTGCATTTAGTTTGAATCCATGGCTTTGGCACCAATTGTTGGTCTGTGTAAGCCCCTCTTGGAGTACACTGACATCATCTAGGGAGTCATCAATCACACCAAGTTTGCAGTAATCAGCATACCTGGTCAGCCATAGCCCCATTGTTTTGGTCTGAACTTCCAAGAAGTAAATACCAAACCAAAGGAGGCCCAGTACTGACCTTTGTGGAACCCCACTGGTGACAGGTCTGCTGGTTGAGGTGGAGTCACCCACTTTGATCGCATATGTATGGTTAGTGAGCCAATTTGTGACCCACCTAACAACAAAGGGGTTGACATTTAGGTGCGTGAGTTTCTCAATAATGCCTAAATGTGGGATTGTGTGAAAGGGCTTTGCCAAGTCCAGATATGCTATGTGCACAGATTTGCCCTCATCTATGGCTCTGGTCACATTTTCAATGAAGTCTACTAGGTTTAACAGGCATGCTCTACCCCTTACAAAGCTGAACTGGGTTGGATCAAGGGTTTGGAAGTCACCTATATCTTTATTTATGAGGTCCATGATGGTACATTCTATGACCTTGCAGATAAGGCAAGTCAGGCTTATGGGTCTATAATTGCCCAGATCTGTTGTTAAGTTGTCCTTGTGGAGGGGGTTAACGGTTGCAGTTTTCCATTCAGCTGGAACAATTCCTGTATTCAAGCTGGGGTTAAATAGGGTGCCTAAAGGATTGCTAATTCCTGTTTTAGTTTGTCTAGAATGCAGCCTGGGATGTCATTAGGACCCATAGAGGCCGTGTGTTTTGGCTTAGACAGAGTTTGATGACCTGTAAGTAAGTTCTAGGCTAGCTGCCTTTTATTGGCTATTTTAAGTCTAGCCAATTTTCTCTTCAAAGGTGAGAATTAAATGCCATACCTTGTGTCTGCAAAGTAAACACCTTAACCATTATATAAATCCCTTTCCTAAATGTAAGAATCAAACCCTGTACTTTTTGTGAGATAAGCATCTGAACAATTATAGCAACCCCTAAACCCACTTCCCTATTAAACTATGGTCTTAGTTATAGTCCCTTAAGCTATCATCAATTACCACAGATGATTAAATATCACATATATAAACATTTTAGCTTTGTTACTAAAGTTTAGACAAGTTCATTGGGCATATTACTTAATGTCATGCTATCTGATCATCCTTAATTTTGTTGTTGTTGTGTCTTTCGGCTTTTCCCGGTTAGGGGTCGCCACAGTGGAACTCCGGTCCGCTAATGATTGGCAGTAGATTTTTTTATGTGTCGAGTTGCCAGCTCTGATGCACAACCTTCAACGAAGGTACGCCCATTCATGCATGTCTCCACACAGAAGACGCTCTAGCTTATAATCAAACAGGACAGCGTCTTACTGTGAGGCGACAACACTACCGCAGCACCACCACCGCAGTTCTGATCATCCTTAATAATTCGAAAATTATATATAAAATAAGTAGATAGTTTATGATGTGTCATCCCATAGGGTTCATATCAAATCAAATGATATCCTGTATAAACTCATTTCCTTGCTTTGTCTAATATTACTTTAGAGCAATAAAATATGACAATAATGTTCTCTGTACTTCTCTCTGTTTTTAATAAAAATCAGCTGTCATAAAGTAGTTTAACATAAGAATTCCTGGCAGTACAGTTAGTTTAACTTTTGTGTTACAGCTTTAAAACTATATCATTATTAACCTCCCCTAAAGGATTTCTGGCAACTGGTTAAGGTCAGCTGTCAAAAATTGCCATCATCATTTATTGCCTCTTTTCAGCAAAAATACAGGAATTATTTCTCTGTCTCTGTAAAGAACAATCTTTGGATTACTGTTATATACACTGTTAATTAGCTAATTGTTTATTTTAACAATCTTTGTTTGCAAATATCAGATATATGCTTAAGTGAGTCAAAATTGTTTTGACAGGTATATGCACTGCTGCATGGGGTTTCATTTTCAGTATGTAATTGACTGCCTATTTAATAGAGCACAGATAAAGGGTAGTTATAAGTCAATTTGACAAGGATAATACAGTAGTTATAGAATAAGATGGAGTTATTTACAATAAGATTGTTTATATACAATTAATTGCTGGTAGATGTTAACAACATTGCTCAACAAATCTCACAAAGACATTTTGTTTTCCGAATGGAGCCACAGTCACTGTTTGCTTATAGATGAATTATAGTACAGCTGTTCCTATTTTTATTTATGTATGTATTTATTAATTGTAAGTGCAGGCGATATATAAAAATTAAGCTATGAATGCATTGTGTTAATCTGACTCTGTTGATTTTGCATTATACAGATTGGTATATAATTATTCTGTCTCAATGTGGCTATGGCTGACAGTTTATCAGACTTTTTTTTCTTTTAAGTAGAATGGCATCATCAGTCTAAGTAAGGCAGAAGGGGATATGGCATCTTACTTCACTCAGAAACATGGAATCTGATTTCTGACAGCAAAGGCACAGGCAACCTAAAACCCAAGACTGTGTATGAAGTTAATATGTGGAGGATCTAATCAGGCAAAGATAGAGAGGATGCAAATGCTTAGGATAAAATATGAAGTTTAGCTGAGCGTCCACTGCATTTTAGTGACAGATTTATTTGAAAACTGATAAGGATCACCAGACTCTGCTGCAGTTTGCTGTGGGAAAGGTTAATTTGCTTTTTATTTGTTGTATTTTGTATTACTTTATTGCATTTTTCTATTTTGTATAATGTGATTTGTTTTCTTTACACTGTGTTTTACTTGTATTCTGCTTTTAACTGCATATTAAAACTTGAAAAGAGACCACAGCTCTGTCTCTTTTGAGTCAAGACAGAAATTAGAGCAGGTCAGTTAAGGAGTCACACATAAGTTAGAACAGGTCAATTAAGGTTAATCATCTGTGAACTGAGGGTGTGGTGCTAGGAACTAAACCTTCTATTTAAGGGGTAGAATAAAGCATTTTAGAGCTTTACTGGAAAGGCTCACCCTGACTCTGCTGCAGTTTGTTGTAAGGGGAAAGGTTAGTTTGCTTTTTTTTGTTGTATTTTGTATTACTTTATTGCCTTTTTCTATTTTTTATACTGTGATTTGTTTTCTTTACACTGTGTTTTACTTGTATTCTGCTTTTAACTGCATATTACAACTTGAAATAAGACCACATCTCTCTCTTGTGAGTCAGACAGAAATTTTCCCACCCTCCCAACCGGTTACTGTTGTGTTCTTAAACACCACTGTCTTTCTAGTTGCCTGCCCCTTATGTTAATTTGACCATATATCTCATTTCCTCTCTGCTTTTACTGGCTGGTGTGAGTAAGCACACAGTGATAATTTTGTGAAATCACTCCACTTCAATTATTTAAATTTATTGGCCATCCAACTGTATTCCATAGTACTAGAATACGAAAGTGACCACCCCCTTTCAATCTATCTTGCTGTTTTAAAAATAGTGAGTCTCCACTAACACTTAGCTTTTTAGATAGGTAAAACTTAAGTTAACTACTTTCACATCTAAATCCTCTAGTGCACACTTCAGTGTTAGGATAAATAATTTTTTTCATCTTACCTTTAAGCATCTATTGCAAGACCACCAGTTATTGGAGAGCCCACATTCTGCCTCTCAGTAGTCATCTTGGGATTAGTGCTTCTGTTTTCTCCTGGTGAGAGAAGGTGTGCAGTTACATTATTTCCTGGAGACTGCTGATCACCAGAAAGCTTAATAACTGTGTTATAGGTGACAGATTGGAATCTGTTCTTATATTCTGATCCTGGTGAGAGTAGGAGCAGAGTGCATTGATTCCTGACTCTTTCTGGCTGGAGAGTGAGTGTCTGTGCTTAACATACCTGATTGGTCTGGTTGCTATTCGAGGCATCTACCAGAAAAAGGCTACAAGCCTGCATACCATTGCATCATCTGGGACAAGACTGTGGATCAACAAACAGGCTGTGGCCTGCTTCTCATCATGGGATTGGTGCTAACATTTTGCTTCTGGTGAGAGAAGAAGCAAAGGAGTATTGTATCCCAACAGAGTGAAGCTGTGCTGAGACCAGCATTAATAGTAGCCAGGCAGTAACCATTCATACGACTCACCTCTTTTCATAATTCTTGACAAGCTAATTCTTCATTTATTTCTAACTTCAGAATATCCGCCTAAATACTTCATCCTTAAATTTTCAGGGTCTACATATTAGTTCGCCCTCAAGTGTTTGGCAATGCTCTGTATAGACTCAGAAACATTCAGTGACATTTTTCCTGTAAAAGGAATATATAAGGAAACAGATCCAGTAGTTAGTAATAATATATATAAGGAAACAGATCCAGTAGTTAGTAATAATGACCATCCCTCCTGGCATGTCTAAAGGTCAGTTCCCTGTGCTTTCTCCTATTACTCTGGTGAACTTGGGCATTCTGAGGCAGTGTAGTAACTGCCTCATGTACACAAACAACCCTCTCCACTTACCTCCCAAAACAAAGACTTGTGAAAGATGCACTTATATATCCAAATTGGAGGCCATACACTCTCAAGCCAAGACCAATATAGCTGGTCAAGAGAAGAAGGTCAACACCTGCGCCACACCACATGCAACACATAGCCTTCCAGAACACCCACCATCACAGTTCTCACATAAAAATACAAACCACACACCCACCTTCACGAAGGCTCTCAATAGAAATCTACCCAGACAGCAGAGACCTCCAAGGCAGAAGTGGACTTGACCACCACAACAAAGCACAAACCACAAGACACATAGCTCGCCTACACAATGTGCCCCTCAACCTAAGCCTCTAAGGCAAAACAGCTTGCCCAATACACTAATCATAGGTGACTCGATAGTGAGGCACACTGATGTCCCACTCACTAGGCTGAATAAGGAGAATCTAAAGTGCCGACTCTGTGTTCGGCAAATTCAGGTACTTTACTTGATAAAAGATTTAAAAGACTACTGAATGGCTTAAAGTAAATTATTGTTTTAAACTGGAAAATGGAGCTCCCCAGGGACCTCCTAATATGGATTCTTACTCTATGAAAATGGACAAAATTTCTAAATTAATGTTAAAATACAGAGTATTATGTATTGAAAACGCATATCTTTCAGAATGTATTAATAAGAACATTGTCCTGAAGGGACTAAGAGTATATAAATATCCTAATAATGTACAAGTGGGCACAGATTTCCATAAGGAACTATTGGAAGTCTTTAACAACTGTGGATTGAATGTTTTAAAATTAATCATTAAAGAGAATGTTAGAACACAGGATATATTGCAGAAGGAAATTGATGAACTAGATAGATATATTAAGGAAGATTTGATTTTTGGGATAAAGGAAGAAAAAGACAAATATTATAAAGTAAGAAATGAAATTGACATAAAATGCAATGATTTGATTGATAGGAAAATGAATAAATTGAAGAGAGACATACAGGAATATGAGAACAATGTTAGCTACACTAAGCCACCTTATGCAAATAGGAACACCTATGGACCGAATAAAAGGGAGAAAGGTGGTAATTATATTGAAAAAAGGTTTGATGGATGGAATAATTATGAGTATGATCAAGAATTTCCACCATTAGTTAGGGAGGATAGTTTTATTAATAGACAGGAAAACTGGAAGGGAAATTTTCAAGTGGGGGGGGGAGAAGAGGGAGATACTAGACACATATACCCCTGTCCCTAATGAATTAGCCCCCCTTCAGGAAATGATTGTAGAGGGATACAAAAATACTTATGAGGGTTTTTCTATTTATAATTTTAGTAATATTCCATTGACTAAGGAGCACTTTAGTCTTCTAGGTAAGGGACTCAAATATATCCCTTATGTAAAGGGAGACTTAACAAGAACTTTACTAGATATTAAAATGTTTTTAAGAAAAATAAATTTAGAAATGCTATTTTCAAAAAATACCATAAATAAAACAACTTATAACGATCAAGGTCTAGTATGTAAGACTACTTATAATCCCCCGATGCACCCCCAATTAAAAAACTTGGAACTTATTCTAGAAAAAGAAGTTAGAAATGTGGAAAGGAAAATTAAATACAAAACAAACCTCAGCAAGGATGAAAAAATTATTTTGGATGACTTGAAGGCTAATCCCAGAGTCCAAATTATGAAACCAGATAAGGGTGGGGGGATTGTAATTATGGATACCATATATTACAAGGATAAAATGAATCAAATATTAAGGGATGAAACTAAATATACTTGTGTCTCAAAGAATGAGGTAAATCTGGCATATAATAAAATAGATATTGTACTACAAGATATGTTATATGAAGGTGTAATAGACAAAAAAATGTATGCCTATTTGAAAGTTGAGAAACCAAAAATCCCCATTATTTTTGGAATCCCAAAAATCCATAAAAATTCTGAAGACCCCCCCCCCCCTAAGACCAATAGTATCTGCTGATGGTTCTAAAACATTGCCTTTGGCAAAATATGTGGATACTAAAGTTAAACATATCTGGGTTAACAATAAAGTTATACTTAAGGACTCTTGGGATTTATTAAGAGAAATTACACCAGAATTATATTCTGATAATTTATTATTTGTTACTATTGACATAATAGATTTATTTTCCTGTATATCTTATGGGATAGGTATGAAAATGTTTGAGGAGGTTATTTATCAAGACAAAACTTTATCCCACAATGAAAAGGTAGTGAGCACAGGCCTCATGGAAATTGTTCTCCAAAATAATTTTTTAGTTTTTAATGGAGAATTCTTTCAACAAATTCAAGGGGTGGTCATGGGAGCTGCCTGTGCCCCTTCATTTGCAAATCTCATTTTGGCAAAGTGGGAAGAAACATTTGTTCTGTATTCAAAATTTAGTTCATGTTGGACTCTATATCGCAGATTCCTTGACGATATAGTTATATTTTGGACAGAAAGTAGTGAAAACTTTGAAGAATTTATGGAATATATAAATAATACTACTAATTTCCTCAAATTTACTTAAAAAACATCCTATGAAATTCTTCAATATTTGGATTTGGAAATATATAAGACAAATAATAAATTAGAAACTAGAATACATAGAAAATTACTCTTTGTAATTCCTTCCTTACTATAACAGTGCACATCCAGTGTACTGTAAAAGGAATATAGTAAAGGGGCAATTTGTCAGAGGTTGTAGAATGACTAGTTCGGATAATGATTTTACTATTGAATGTAACTTACTTGAAAAAATGTTTATGGATAGGGGGTACCCTAAAGACTTTATTAAAAATATTAAGTCTGAAATAGAAAGGGGTAGGAAAAATAAATTTAAACCTATTAAGGGGGTTTTAAATATTAATGATAAGGAAAACAATGAAATTGGGGATAAAGAGATGGAAAGTTTAGGTGAATATCAGCAAGCCCTTGTTTTGGAATACAATGCAACTAATTATAATATGAGAGGAACTTTCCAGAAAGAGTGGGAACAATTTATTTCCCTCACTGACTTGGAAGATGTACCTAAGACAATACCAAAAGTAGTTTATAAAAATTCAAGCAGTATAAGGAACATTTTAGAAAACAAAAATAATAATAATAGTAATAATAAAACAAACCCTTTTAAGGGTAGTGGAAGGAAATTAGGCACCTTCAAATGCAGAAGGTGTAATCAGTGTGAATATATTATTAACAATGGAGAAATATTTTTGGAAAGTAGAAATAGGTGGATAAGAAGTAGAGGACATTATAATTGTGATTCTAAGGGGTTAGTATATCTTGCTATATGTCAAAAATGCAACTCGTTTTATGTGGGGAAAACAGAGAGAACTTTGAAAAGAAGAATATACGAACATATTTTTGATATATCAAAAGGAAAAGAAACAAATGCATTATTTAAACATTCTAGAATATGTGAAGGTTATCAATTCTTCTTTTTAGTGCTTGAGCAAATTAAGAATGACGTTAGGGGTGGCCCATGGGAAGAAAAAATAGAGTACAAAGAATTATGGTGGCAAGTAACCAATGGAAGCAAGTAAATTTCCAGGGTTAAATGATTATCTTTCTATTTTGCCACTATTAAAATTAAGGGCTACCAAAATGTAAAGAAAAAGATACTAATGTAATATTTTTTATGACAATAGATGGCACTGTTTCCCATGATTTTGCAAGCAGGAAAATGAACTTCATTAGCATTGCTTTCATAAGCATTTTATTCTCTTTAAAAAGATCTGTTCTCCTATATTTTGCAGTATTATAATTCAATGATTTTATAGTATTTATCGTGAATTATTTAAGTGGTAAAATTTATTTATTAACATTATTTTATTAACATGATTTTAATATGTATTTATTACTAACAATGAATCCACATTAGGTATAATGAAATGGAGATAATGAATACTCATGAGCCCACTCGAATATTGATTAGATTATTTTGAGATGAAATATAGGAATCCTATTGGCTTAATAGTTTTAAATGTTGTATAAATACAGTTGATGTAATTAATTAGTCATCTGATGAAGTCTGAGTTGTGTGGACAAAAACGCATGTTTGAATATAAGGCGTTTATGATAGTGGCATTTGGCGTGTTGAATAAAGTGGAATTTTAATTTTATCCAGCTCGTTTTGGCTTCTCTCCTAATCTACAGCTTTTCTTTTGGTTTTATTTGAATAAGGAGAAGGTAACAGTCAGCTGTCTATCAGGTGCCAGAATCCGACACATAACACATGCACTCAAGTCACTCCACAATAAGTACAAGTATGACTCTGTCACTGTCCATGTGGGTGTGAATGACCTGAAACACAACTTCCTGGACTACATGAAAAGAGACATGGAGGAGCTCTTGAATTATGTGGGCCAGGCAGGTATGACTCTAGCCCTGAACAGCATCCTACTGTCGCCCAGAATGATACCGCAGTGCAAGCGGAAAATGATTCACTTCAACAATTGGCTAAGTTTCTAGTGTCATTCTAAAGGGATCCAATATCTGTCTGCTTGGGATGACATGACTGACAGATCTCGATGATTTTCCAGAGATGGCCTGCATCTGTCACCCCTGGGTTTTCAGATACTGGCTAAAGCTCTTGCCACCCCTATAGTGCCTTTTTTAGGTGATGATCCAAAGACCAAATTACCACCATCTTCTTCTTCTTCTTTCAGCTTTTCTGGTAAGGGGTCACCGCAGTGGATCATCTGTCTGCTCATGATTGGCAGTGGAGTTTTACAGTGTCGAGGTGCCAGCCCGGTGCCCAACTTTCCATGGAAGGCACACACATAACAGCTATAAATAAATGCAATCTAAGGGTCATGCTGCTTAATGCTAGAAGTCTAAACCTCAAGATGCACTTACGGAAGGCACAGACATAATAGTTATAAATAAATGCAATCTAAGGGTCATGCTGCTCAATGCTAGAAGTCTAAATCTCAATGAACTTGCTCGAAACACTCCTCAAAATGGAGAACATCAACATTTGTGCTGTAATGGAGACCTGGTTTAAAGCAGCAGAAAGTTTCCCTGTGCTACCAGGCTATAACTCACTCCACAACTTTGGCCCCAGAACATGGACCCAAGCTCCAAAGGCAGTGGTGTCTCCATGTTCATAAAGGATATGCACACCTCCAGACTAGTAGCCCAGCATAATGCATCTGAGATACTTCAGGTACAACTAACATTGGGTAAGACGGCGATTCAGGTCGTAGTTTGCTATAGGTCCCCAACCATGTCCCAAGACTCTCACTCCATGTTCCTAAGTGCCATGGAAACTATTAGGGTCTAACCCAACACTCTCATACTAGGTGACTTCAATTACCCCTCCATCAACTGGAAAAACTACTCATGCACCAGTACACTGGCCCAACGCTTCCTGGAGTTCATCACTTCCAATGCCCTGGACCAGCTCATTCTTACCCCTACTAGAGGAAGCAATATCCTTGACCTGGTTATTACTAACATGGGCAATCATTGCTCAACACCAGTAGTCAATTCCTCCCTGGTTAGATCTGACCACAAACTAATCACCATGGAAATCCACATCTCACCCACACCCCCTGCAAAGGTAACCACCATGAAAAACTTCTCCAAAGCTGACTTTGGGCTCCTAAAAACAGAGGTGGCTAACTTCATGGCACTCATGTCGATGGAAAATAGAAGCATGACTGCCAAATCATACACCAATGCACTGTAAGAACACATACATAAATGCATGGAACTAGCCATACCCAACAGAACCAAGATGCTTTCCTCCAAACAAAGGATGCCAATTTGGTGATCCCCTGCCATTAATAAGCTTTATAACAGAAGGAAGAAACTGTTGCAGAAAAAGGTGAAGTCCCAAGACTGGAAAAACTCCCTTATTAGCCTCAACAAAAAGTTGAGATCCCTCATCAAAACCTCTAAAGCCAGCTATGAAGGCAGAATTGCATCAGACACTAAAAACAACCACAAAGCATTCTATAGTTATATCAAGAATCTTCACAGCAATACTCAGGTTTGGTCTGAGTTACTGCACAATTGTAATACTGAGCCAACAGATATTGCCAACATACTGGCCAACAGATTCAGTGCCAACTTAACCCCCCCTCCCCAAAGGACCAATCATAATACTGGAGGAATGCCAGACACCCAGCATTACTGCAGCATTGGTTAAAGCTGCATTATCCAAGGCCAAGGATACAGCTTCCATGAGACTAGACAATATCCCTGGATGTGTTTTACATGAACTACAAAGTGAACTGGCACCACATCTGTGTGCCCTGTTCAATCACAGCCTCACCTTAGGCTTTGTCCTTACTGAATGGAACACTGCTACAGTCATCCCTGTCCATAAAGGGGGAGTGACTACAGAACCTGGGAATTATAGTCCCATTAGCCTGACGAGTCTGATATGTAAGGCTATGAAGCGCATCACCATGGACCTAATTAACAAGGATATAGGGAGTCTCCAAACTCTAGATCCCAAGCAATTTAGTTTTGTGAAAGGTAGATCATGCCTGCTCAACCTGGTTGACTTCTTTGATCAGTCACCATAGCTGTGGATGAGGACAAGGCAGTTCATAGAGCTTAGCTCAATCTGGTCAAGGCCTTTGATACCATTCCCCACTCAGGAATTATTGATAAACTCACCAAACTAGGCATTAACCCCTATATCACTAGGTGGGTTCCAAATTGGCTCACAGATTGAACCCACAGTGTGAAAGTAGCAGACTCCAAGTCAGACTGCTGACCAGTCACGAGTGGAGTCCCACAGGGAACCGTCTCGGGTCCTCTCCTGTTTAGCATCTACTTCTCAGAAGTCCAAGTCAACACAGAGGGACTCTGGTTGACCAAGTTCACAGATGACTGCAAGCTGGGAGCCATTATTAACTCCCAAAGTGATGTAGACATGCTACAGAAAGGCCTCACTGAGACCAATGACTGGTGTTGGAACCATGGCCTTAAGCTTAATGCCAAAAAATGCATCATTATCCCTTTTGGGAAAAACTCCGTTCCCACTAATTACCACATTGATGGGAGCCTACTGAACACTGAAGGCATTATAAGAGATCTGGTGTCACAGGTTGACAACAACCTCTCCTTCGACCACACATTGCCACTGTGGTCAGAAAGTCCTTCTAGGTGGCACATCTCATTACCAAGGGTTTTGTATCCAGGAAGAAATAGGTTATCATCTCTCTCTACTCTTCCCTCATTAGGCCAATCATCGATTATAATGCCCTATTTGGCATGTACCCCACTAGACACATGCAACAACTGGAAAGGCCACAAAAGTACCTCATGAAGAGGATCCTAGGCCTTAATGACATGTCCTACACAGACAGACTCAAAAAAATTCCAGCTGTTCTCTGTCTCATATCATCTACTACGAAGCAATCTCTGCTTGACTTACAAAGCCATGCCTGACCCAGCTCTGTTAGAAATGCTACATCTAAAGAAATCCCAATCTCTCCTCACCACACACTCCAGAGACTTCAACCTCATTACCACAATCAACAGAACATGCTGGAGAGGCAGGTTCATAACTCAGAGAATGCCCATGCTCTGAAATAGACTTCCCATACATGTCAAGCAGAGCACCTCACTGACCCTCTTCAAGAGAAATCTTGATGAGTGGATGGGAAATAAAAAGTTCATCCTAGGGATAACTCCAATGACTCTACTTGATAGATGCACTGGGAACTAATGTCAGGCTGCACGATGCCAGGGCCCTTCTCTGGGCTAGGCTTGTAAAGGATCCAGGACCATTAGCCTAGTACACACCTATGAACCTATAAATACAAAGGATATTTAAATAGTTTTGCTATGGGAACAATAATTCATAGTTATCTTTATTGTAAGTCTGTGTATAAGTTCTATAATTTTATAGGACACAAGTTTTAGATATTTTAATCCTGCATTTTGGTGGATGTTTGTTTCAAATTTCAACTGATTTTTTGCAAGTGTATAAGACATATATCAGGAAATACCTGCAATTAAAAATGGTAAAATATTCTGCCCCCCGCCATTCTCCCCATCAAGGCTGAAGGATTTGTGTTTTGATCTCTATTCATTTTCAGCTCTGCAACTGAAGTGTGTTACTGGGCTTCTGATCTCAGATCCTGAAGGGTAAAATAGTATGGAAAGTAAATTTTGGGTTTGTCATCAATCACCAGGAAGAAAAAGACATGTAGACATTTAGGCAATAACTTGTTTCAGTCTTGCAGTTATGTCTTAAATCTGGTTAACATGAGCCTGGTCTGCTGGAACTGGAATGTATCATCATGAAACTCATAAACAAAGAAATTGGTAACCTCCAAACTCTGGACCCCACCCAGTTCGGGTTTGTGAAAGGCAGCTCATGCCTTCTGAACCTGATCGACTTCTTTGAGGCAGTCACCAAAGCCGTAGACGAGGGTAAGGTGGTTCACACAGCCTATCTTGACCTCACCAAGGCTTGACCATCCCCCATTCTGGAATTATAGTTAAACTTACTAAACTAGGTATAAATCCCTACGTCACAAGATGGGTTGCCAACTGGCTCACTGACGGAACCCACACGGTAAAAGTTGCACACTCCAAATCTGACTTCAAACCAGGGACATGTGGAGTACCACAGGGTTCAGTCCTGGGACCTCTCCTGTTTGGTATCTACTTCTCTGAAGTACAGGCTAACACAGAAGGCCTCTGGCTAATGAAGTTCACAGATGACAGCAAACTAGGAGCCATAGTCGAGTCCCCAAATGATGTGGACATCCTACAGAAGGACCTCATTGAGACAGATGCCTGGTGTCAGATGCATGACCTCAAGCTCAATGCCAAAAAGTGCATTGTTATCCCCTTTGGTAAAAACTCTGTTCCCATGAACTGCCACATAAACGGCAGTCTACTTAATGCCGAATGTGTGATAAGAGACCTTGGGACCCAGGTGGACAGCAGTCTCTCCTTTGATAAGCACATCTCCACAGTAGTCATGAAATCCTTCTATGTGGCACACCTCATCACAAAAGGGTTATCAGCCAGGAAAAAAAGAGGTCATTGTTCCCCTCTACTCAGCACACATTAAACCCATTATAGAGTACAATGCCCCTTTTGGAATGTACCTCACAAGACATCTGCAGCAGCTAGAAAGGCCACAGAAGTACTTCACAAAGAGGATTACTGGCCTCAAACAGATGCCCTACACTGACCATCTCAAAAAACTTCAGCTTTACTCTGTAGCATAACCCCTACTCAGAGGAGATGTCTGCCTAACATATAAAGCTATATTAAACCCAGAACTTTTGGACATGCTACACCTTAAGAAATACCAATCCCTCCAAGATACCCACTCTAGGGACCCAAACCTTATCACCACAATAAACAGGACATGCTGGAGGGATAGATTCCTACCCCTGAGACTTCCTATACTTTGGAACAAGCTACCCATCTATGTCAAGCAAAGTTCCTCATTAGCACTCTTCAAGAAAAATCTTGATGAGTGGATGGGAAATAGGAAGTACACCCTGGGGATCACTTCTGTGGCTCTGCTCTTCAGGGGCACAGGAAATTAACTTTCTTGGGTGGCGTAAGCCAGGGAACCTTGTTGGCTAGGCTTACTTAGGCCCTTGGGCCAATAGCCTAGTACCTACCTATGAACCTATGAACAATCAAAATAACAGAGACATGTGCAAGAGACTCAGTATTAGAACTAAGATTGGTCAGTTTGCTTTGCAATGGCTGATTTCTTCTCTACATCTAGTAAGTAGCTTGACTTAGAAACACAAACCAGCTGAAGCAGCAAGTGACCAGTACTACAAATCTAATTGTATCAATAAACGATTGCAGGAATTATAGTTATGAATCACAGATTTAACAGTATCACTTCCTGATTTTGAGTCCATTTCATGAAGAAAAGTACTGTGTTAAATAATGTGGTATTCAGATTTAAGAGGATAAAGACCAGGTTTAAGTGTTGCTGTTTGTTTGCTTAGCAAGTCTGAATGAAGTCTGGATGATGGTAATTCAGGTGTTAGCATTGCTACCTTAATCTTGTGAGAAGCCAGCAAAGACCTGGTGATCCAGTCAGGTATGCCTTGTTTTCCAACGGGGTTTTCTAAATATATATATATATATATATATATAGATATATATATATATATATATATATATATATATATATATATATATATATATATATATACATATATATATATATATATATATATATATATATATATATATATATATATATACATACATACATATACATATATATCTATATATATCTATATATATCTATATATATATATATATATATATATATATATATATATATGTGTATGTGTGTGTGTGTGTGTGTGTGTGTGTGTGTGTGTGTGTGTGTGTGTGTGTGTATGTATATAGATCAATAGATAGATACTGTAATGGGAAACCTGATTTATTGCCTCATGCCATGGTAATTAGTGGATGAAGGATATTGTCATCAACCTGCTTTTTCTTATTTTCTCCATGGGCTCAGGGTGTTGAGTCTACTGTTGCCATCTTTCTAGATTTAGTGCCACTTTTCTACTTTATCCTACAGTTATGTCTGACTGTCACAGGTCTTCTTTCAGACAACCCATCCATCTCTTTGCTGGGCACCTTTGTTTCTTCTTGCCTTATTTTCTGTCTGTTCCAAATCTTCTTTACCAGATTGTCTTCTGCTTTCCTTCACATGTGCTCAAACCACTGTAGTCTGTTCTCTTTGACCTTCTCTGCAATAGAAGGTACTTGGACTTCTGCTCTTATATCCTGGTGTTTTGTGTGCCCACATTGTGCATCTTACCACCTGTCTCAGGCACTTCATCTACATCATCACTAACTTACTCAACTCCTCTGCCTTCACTGCCCAGGTTTCTATATCATACAGTAGTACTGGTTACACCATTGTTTTGTACACCTTACTTTTCAGCTTCCTTGTCATTCTTGTGTCATATACTACCCCTGAAAATTCTGGGTCAGTTGTCTGCCACCCCTCTTATTCTAATTTTGACCTCCTCATTCAGACTTCCTTTCACCTCAGCTATCCATCCCAGGTACTTGAAGCTGTCAACCTGTTCCACTATTTTCCATTCTATCTTAATTCTCAACTTCTTCTGATTCCCCCTATTTTCTGCTATTACAATTATTTTATCTGTACACAGTTTCATCAAGTGTGTCTTTAGTTTTGCATTCCATTCCCTTATTATTTGCCAATTTCTTGTTCAGAGTCTGCCTGTAATGTCACATTGTCTGTATACAGAAACTTTGTTGATCTGTCCAATTCTACGTGTTTGCTAATGTAGTCCAGTATGGACAGCAGTGGTCTTAGAGCTGAACCCTGATGCAAACCCACTCCCACTGGAAAATCTTCTCTGAGTCTAAACACTGCCTGTACTTGCGTCACTGTCTTTGTAAATTGCCGACACTAATGCTACCAATGTTTCTGGGATTTTAAACTATCACAGGACTGCCTAAATCAGCTTTCTTGTGACCTTGTCATATGCTTTCTCACTGTCTAGGAATGTCCAATTGCACTCTTTCCTCATCTCTAGCTTCTACTCAACTATATGGCTCATTGCAATCATTGGAACACTTGTGATGCATGTGAAGACTGGGGAAAGATGGGCGAAGGCTGCCAACCTAGACAAATAGAATTTGATACATAATTCTATCATTTGTATATATATAAATGTAAAATACAGGCTTGTGTTCTTAAATGAAAGAAAACACTGTAAAATGTGAACTTCAAGATTGTTGGAACATTGCCATCTGCTCTAAGGAAAACTAAGCCATGCATTTCAAATGTTCTTTGAAGTAAAATTATCTAAATAGTGGTGCTGAAGTGGCTGGCTGAACACATTCTTTCTATTGTCTTAACTTAAGGAATAATTGCTAGGGTGTACATGTGAAATGTCTTTTATTGTTGTAGTTTCCTGAGCAGGTGTTAGATTGCTAAATAATTCAGTTTGTTGGCCTGAGAACCCCAGACTAAGTGTCAAAAATGATGTAATGTGTATACTGGGAAAACCTAAGTGTCAAAATAATGTAATCTGGAAGGGCCTAACAAAGATGTTTGTTAGTGAGTTTAAAAACTATTGTTCAGAGAGAGATTGTAAGCATTTTATCTAGGACTATCAACCCCAGCACTGCTTATGCTCCATATGCATGTAAGTAACATTGTAGCACTGTGTTTTCTCTTAAGAATAGCTAAAGATTAGAATGTTAGATTAAGTGTTTTTCTTTGACATCAGACCTGTCCTACTGTATTATTTTAAGTTTCTGTGTGATCTCTGTACTCTTAGATATCACTGTGGTGTAGTAGTATTGTCTTGTGTTTTTAATTATTTATTATTAAATATTTTAAAACCTTTACCTGTGGCTGGTTTGTGTAGAGATAATTAAGCTCTAGAGTACATTGCATATTTATAGAATTTATTGTAATAAGCCACTCTAATATGTCTTAGACTGAATAATCACATTACCAATTGGATAATAATATTGCACAGTAATAATTGGACACCCTTTTAAGGGCCTTTGGGTAGCTGATAAGTATCAGCTGGTGGTGGCAGAAATTACTACCATATAGTCTGGGTAAAGGGGTACAGCTGGAGAATCTGTGTCAGCCTTTCCCAGGAGTGTCTGTGAAGTTGTATAAATATTTATCTCAAAGTATGTGTGGTGTGTCAGCTACCTGGGCAGGGACAGGAAGCACTGGTGGGACAGAGACGGTACTGGAGCTAGGCTGAGATCTGGACCCTATAGCTGTGCCAGTGGGGAATCGTATTACAGACCTGGAGAGCAAGGGAGCAACCAGCACCAGACTGACTGTGTTCTCTGTGTGCACTTAAGGGAAATTGTACTTTACTGTGTGTATTTGTTATCCTTTCCTCTTATATGAGACGACCTCCCTGCTATTAGTGGGGAGGATTGAGGCTCCTTGATTGCTGAGCCAAGGCACTGTCGTCACAATGCATCCTAACCTGAATCCAAACTGCTCATCTCCTATATTACTTTCTACTACTTTGTATATTCATTTATCAATCACATTTTCCAGAACTTTCATGCAGTGTGACAGGAGTTTGATACCTCTGTAACTGCCCACAGCTGTGAATGTCCCCTTTGTTCTTGTACACTGGCACTAGAATGCTTATTCTCCAGTCATCTGGTATACACCTTTCTCTCCATACTGCCATGATTATCCTCAAGAGACATTTCTCCCTTAACTCACCCAACATTTTGATCATATCTGCCATGACCTCATCTGAGCCTGTTGCTTTCTCTAACTTCATTTTCCTTAATACTGTTATTAGTTCTTCTAGGGTTAGCTCCTCTTCTTTCATCGAAAGCTGTGTTTGGGGCAGTACAGCTTCTGTGTGGGTTTTCTCAATGAGAAGCTGCTGGAAGCACTGCCTTTGATATCCTGAGGACTGGTGAGCAGACTGTTGTTATTGTCATTCTTTATACATGGTGGCTGATGACTGTCTTCTTTATCCTTCTGACTTTGTTTTATAACCTGATATAGTTTATTTGTGCTACCTGCTGAGTCACTTTCCAGAAGCTGGTATAGTGTCTCTGATACCTTGTTGATTTCTCTTTTCTATTTCCAAATTTTTCCTGGAATCCTTTTCTTTCTTTTGATGACTTCCCAGACTTCTCAATACCACCACCAGCTTTCTTTATGTACTTTATTTCTATGTCTGACTCAGGTGCATCTATGTTCTACAGTCTTCACACATACCATTTTGAGTTATTACCATTCTTCTTCAACTCTGCTTATTTCCTTGTCTTCCTGAAGTACTAGAGCCATGAATATTTCCTTTAACTATTGTGCTTTCATTCCAGCCAACCTCCAAGTCTTCATCTTCATCTCTGTTGACTTAAGAGCCTTCTCTGAACATTGCCTGCAGCTGATTGTGGTAACCAATGCTTTATTTATGCTGTGGGGATGACTTTGCAATTGCTGATTCTATTCCAATGCCTTTTTTTTTTTACGAGGAAGAAATCTACCTGAGTTGCATGTTGGTCACTCATTTATGTGATCTTTTGACTGTCACTCTTGCTGACCCATGTTCACCACCAACAAGTCATTTACTAGACAGAAGCCTAGAATAGACTGCCTTTATTCCTGTTGCCCCACCCATATGGACCCAGGCAGCCCTCATATCCTGTTCTGTATGTGCATTCAACTTTTATATGTATTTTTACCTTTATCATGTGATCTTTTTGTCGTGTGACTTTTTCATCATGTGACTGATATACTGATCATGTGAGTGTAACTGGTGGTGTTTGAATGATTACTATCACTGTGTAAATAGATTGACTGAAAAAGCCTTATGTAGGTGAAAGTTTTTACCAGCAACAGAATAAACTGAGTGTGAGCTTTACATGTTTCTCAGTAGTTTTAGCTGTTTCCTTATTGTTATACTCAAAACTACACTGGGGCAATCCCAACACTTTTAGAAATTACATAAAACCTATATAACAAAGCCATTGCTCCCTTATGACAGTGCTTTAATAGACAAAACAGACCAAGGAATTCATAAACATCATGTCCATGATCACAGCCAAACCAACATTATTTACAATGCATGTGTAACAAGCCCCAAGTTTCATTAACAATGCATGTGGCCAGGCCAGTGTATGCAAGAACATGTTGCTCATCACAGCCACAGTAGGGACCCATGAACTTGTGCACACATTAAATTATAAGCAGCTGTTGTAAACACTGATCAAGCAAGAGCCTGTTAGGTTGTCAGCATAAAACCATATGCCCACATGGTAACTCAAAGGTGCTGATTTATTGTTGTAACTAAAGGCTACACATATGCAGTGAAATATATTATGCAAGGAAGTAAGGGAAGTATGCCTAAGGGGTGGAGAACAGAGGAGGTAATAGGGCCAGAGAAACAAAAGGAAACAGAAAGAAAAGTGCAAATGGAGGCAATGACCAAATCAGGGATGCAGGACACAATGAAGTAGGGGGTATGACACATAAAAGAAGATATCACGCTGAAGTACTTGAACTTAGAAAATGTGAAAATCAGGCAGGATAGCTGGAATACAGAAAAGTGGCCTGAATTACCAACCTATATTGGTAATAACACTATCTGCAGTGATGCAGTGATTAGTGTTGTCACCTCACAGCAATAGGTTCTTTGGTTTGATTCTCAGCTGGCCGCCTTCTGTGCAGAATCTGCATGTCCTCTCGGTGGTTGAGTGAGCTTTAAAGACATGCAGGTCAGTATGAGTGTGCCTTCTGTGAAGGTTGGGTGCTGGGCTGGCAACTAAACACTGTAAAAACTCCACTGCCAATCAATCTGTGGACCAGTGATCCGCTGTGGCAACCCTCTAATGGGAGAACCTGAGAGACATTGCTATTGGTAATGACACTATCAGAGTTTCATCACTGTACCTGTATTCTAATACAAATGTCATGAAAAAAAAAAACAACTATTCAATCCTAAGGGTATTTGAACCATCAACTCCTTCAGTTGCACTGCACCCAGTATATTTCCTTAAGAAAGTGAGTCATAGACACAGGAAAGCATATCTGTCCAAACATTGCATTTACAAAGTCAGCCATAGAAGCAGTTACATAAAACGTGTCAGGGAAATACATAGCAGGTGAGTGTTACACACTGAGCATGGAAGCAGAAAAGTCAAAAAATCCATACAAGCCTGAGGAGATTTGAACATCCCACTCTGTGCATTGACACTCTACATTTGCAAATTTTACCAGACAGCAGTGAGCCTAAAGGTATAATATTTATCCTATTTCATAGGTGCACACTGCTGCTCAACAGTGCTCAGCTTATTTTCATAAGCGATGGTAGATGGGGCAATAGACATAGTGCATGAAATTACACTTCATCATTGCTATACAATGAGCAGTGCCATTTCTCATTGGTTGTACATGGGCATTGATGATGTTCTTCTCAACCCATCATGCATAGCACAATCACAAAATGACAAATGATAAATGATTTTAGAAGCCATTTTAAGGCACACGTGTGGTAAGTTTAGCTATTTCTTTAATCAGATTATAAGTTGGTAATGGGAGTATAGAAAAGAGATGAAAAGGGGAAGCAAGCATAGGGTAGAACAGAAAGTGAGCAAATAAGGAATGAGCAGGATGGGGTGGGGTAGGAAGGAAATATTTATTTATTTGTTTTCTTTCCTTTTTTGTGGAACAGGACAGGTGACCATTTTATTTATAGGAAGTGAAAGGAAAGGAGGGGAAGTGCAGTAAGTGAGTTAAATTAAGGAACAGGGGAGGAAGTGCAGTAAGTGAGTTAAATTAAGGAACAGGGGAGGAAGTGCAGTAAGAGAGTTAAATTAAGGAACAGGGGAGGACAGTTGTGACTGACAGGGTGTGGGGTAGCCCAATGAGGGAGGCATGACATGGTGGAGAAGGAAACATTAGATAAGCAGATGGAAGGCAATGGTGAGGACAGGAGTGCATGACCAACAGGATTAGCTGTTTGCAGCCGAAATCTCTGCCAGCTGAGACCCATTGTGAGATTACTCATCACCCTGGGTACTGTGACCACTGAACCCTGGCTCAGATGGTGGAGTCAGTGCTGGGCAGAGATGTGACTCAGTGCAGCTTGTTCTCTAGTTGACTGGTGTAGGCATCAAACCTCTTATTAATGACACCCCCCCACAATCTCTGCCAGCTACTGATGTGTGACAATTGCACTAATACTGGTCAGCACCACTGTACCAGCTTCCAGTGCATGGCTTCCTGATACAAGTGGTGCAGGTAGAGCAGGAGGAATGCAGTCAACAGGGGCAGGCTTCAGTGGGTGGTGGTGGTGGTACTGCTGTGGTTACCTGTGGGGTGCCAACAGGCCTAAATCAAATTACAAAAAACAGACCAGCAGACTGTGGCAAGCAAACAAAATTTAATGTAGTGCTGATAAGCACATACAAACGAACAGTAAACAGACCGGTTTTGGCCAGTAGGCCTTCTAGCATTGTGATGTTCCATATAATAGCAAAATATGGAGAAAACAAAAAATAATAATAATTGTAAGAAAAAGGATAGTGACAAAGAGAAGGGGAAGAGAAATAAAAATACAATAAAAGATTGTGGTTCTAACTGCATTGATAGTGATACAGTTAAGCACAATACACTTGTTGAACCAGTAAATTACTCATGAATTTCAGAAGAATATTTGTATATATACATGCAGGGGGGATCTGCTCTAACAGCCGTTATCACATGCAGGCTGGCAGTGGATTATAGGAGAAATTATACAGTTTGGTGTCTGAAATACTGTACATATAAAAAGTAAGCATGCTGCTCAGACATATGTATTGCAGTCACAGGTGATAGGCAAAGGTGTGATGCCCCACCACTGGATCAGTAATCAATAAGTCTCAATCCTCACCACTGGCACCAGTGGGGGATGTACATTGGGAGGATGACAGGTACACAGTACTTCCAGATGCAGCTCTCTGCATCAAGTGCAATTAACCTTAAGAGCACACAGAGACCAAGTTGGTCCAGGACTGGTTTCTCCCTCTTTCTCCAGATCCCCAATAAGACTCCCCGCTGGCACAGCTGTAGATGAGTCCTTAGCCAGGATTCCAAGCCAAGTCTTCTGACACTCTCTCTCTCTCTGTCCAACCAGTGCTTCATGTTCTTGCCTGACATTTTTTGAGGTTTGATTTACACACACAGACACACACACACACACACACACACACACACACACACACACACACACACACACACACACACACACACCTGGGAAAGACTGGCACAGGTTTACTAGCTATGCCCCCTTTTGCCAAGACTATAACGTAGTTATCACTGCCACCAACCAGCTCCTTATCAGCTACTTTAAGGCCCTTAACAAAGGGCATCCAATCTTACTGTGTAATGTTACAATCAATACAGATGGTTGCTTGTCAAAGAGCGAGGCTATTAGAAGTGCTCCACAGTGTCACCAAATAAATATGTAAGTACTCTCAGGACTTTAATATCTCTAGACAGATCAGCCACAATGAAATGTTTAAATATATTTAATAATAAAAATAAAAGAACAAGACAATACTAAATATATATTGACAGTGACATCAGAGTTCAAAAATCACAGGAAATATTTAAAACAACATTGCAAGACAGTTTCAAATAAATAAAGAAAACATCTAAGCTAAGCGTTGCTATATTCCTGACTATATCTAAGAGAATTACTATAACCTAAGAACTTACTTACTACGTGCCGCATGTCCGGTCAGGATAAAACAGATGAACAGTTGTGTGTTTGGTTCAAGCAACTTTATTATATACAAATACATCAGGATTAAGGCTTAGTAATTTAAACTTAAATAAACGTATAAACAGACTGACTACTGCACTCATACATGTTAACTGCTGCATGCACATGCTCACTATTTATATGCACGTGCCTACACCAGGAAATGCTGCTTAAATTTACAACACATTCTATTCTCCATACTCCCTCTTTGAGAAATAGATCATAATCTAAAATGACAGCATTCATAGTGACATGCAATTGTACAGAAATGCTGATTTGATATGCAATTATACAGAACTAATTCTCTGACATGCAATTATACAAAACTAAAAACAGATAAAACAATCATGTCCAGGTTGCTGTGTATTTTACACTAGGAGTAGAAATACAACCTGATCATGTAGCATAAAAACTGGAATTGGATCTGGCAATGGGGACTGTCTTTCAGGAGTGTTCAACTTTAAGGACATCTGGGACATCATCAGGAACAGGAATAGGTACTGAGACATGTTCTTCAACAAGAACATTGTCTGGGTTGCCCTGATATCTAGAGTCTGTATCACAGGTATGATGCTGCGATGTCAATTCAGACACTGGAAGAAGATGTATTCTATACCCTCAGATTCCACTAAGTAGGATCTCGGCTCGGCACATATATTGTACCTCTCACTTGACCAATTTGATCAAAGCCTTTCACCGTTTGCATCTTCACTGTCTCTCCTTCTTTCAACAGATGAAGAAATCTGCTCATTTTATCGCAGCTGGACTTCTAAAAGGAACGCTTCTTAAATAGTTGGGCTTTGATTGCTTTGTTGTTTTTAGCATTAGGCACTAACAAACTAGAACTCATAGGCAAGGTTGTTCTGGTTTGCCTAGATAGGTCTCTGAGCAGGCCAGCTAAGTAGGTTGCCATGGGGTATATTTCTGAGATTAAGTAAATTCAAGGAGATATCAGTATCATCACACTCTGACCTCTCTAGTAATTGTTTTGCACTCTGTACTGCACGTTCAGCCAGGCCAATTGACTGTGGGTATTCCGGACTGCTAGTAACATGGATAAAGTCCTACTCTTTTGCAAATTTCTGTAATAGATACCAAAGGATAATCTGTTAGTAAACACCAATAAACAAAAATAAAGCTGCAAAAGCACACAACCATGATAGTCCACAGACTTTACACAATAAAATTAAACGCTTTCATCTTGTAGTTGTTCAGGACTTCTTCACTTCACATGTACTGTCCAGAACTTTCCTAAGGTTTCTGTTATGCTCTGCTTCTCGATTACATCCAACTAGTAAATCATCCATTATTATAGTACACAGATAACCTGAAATAATTTGCTGCATTGCATGCCGAAAGACTTCACTGGCAGAATTTATTCCAAAGGGCATTCTGAGAAATCTGTATCTACAAAATTGAGTACTAAATTTAGTCAGTAGTGAAGATTTGCGATCAAGCATTACTTGCCAAAATGAACTGTTTGTATCCAAGACAGAAAAAAACAGTGGCATTTGGCATGAGGGCAGCAACTTCCTCGACTGTATGCTTTGTTCAAGTCTCTTGGATCAATGGCTATTCAGATTTCATCAGAGCTTTTCTTTTGGAAGACACCAAGTAATTTGGTTCTGTGACTGGATAGATCACACCTTGCCGCACTTTCTTATCTAACTGGACCTTGACTTTCTCCTGCATAGCTATTGGAGCTCTCCTCACTGGTTCGACCACTGGACTGACCTCTGGGTTTACTTTCATGGAGTACACAACTGGAAGTTTGCGTAGCTTGTCATCGAAAACATGAACATACTCTGAGAAAATAGCATCAGTGAAGCTGGAACTAGGACATGTGCTTACATGATGGACTTCTTTGGTAAAAGAAAGCAGTTTCATTCTTAAACTGTCTCTGAGACCTAATAATGACTGCACAGGTCTTCTGACTACATAGAATTGCAAGCTGTAACTGTTCCCAGCTGAATAGCATGAAAGCACTACTCAGCCTTCGGTTTGAATCTCTTCACCTCCATAAGCAGCAAGCTTCACACGATTAGCCAAATTAAGTTGTTCACCAGCTCTTACTCTAGCAAATGTTTCTGCTGGCATAACATTACACTTTGAACCAATGTCTACTTTAAGCTCCTTGGGTTTACCATTGATCAGGGCAGTACAAAACACTTCGTTCTTTGCCAACAAATCTACTGCATTAACCTTTTCAGCAACCACTGATACACCATCTACACAGAAAGTAGGGTTGCAGCTTTCTACATGATGAACTTGCTTTTTTTCAGTGACCTTTAATAATAACTGAATGAAGCTTGCTTCATTTACAAAACTTTTGAAAGTGGTTCTATTTTTTACACTTTTGGCATTGCCGCCCAAATACTAAGCACTTCTCTCTTTTAGACTCATGAGTAGCACCACAGTTATGACAGTTAGCAATAATACTTGACTTGGGTTTTACTGACTCACCCTTATACTGCACTGAGCATGTCCATTTTGCTAAGCTAGTCTTAGGACTTGCTGGAAAGTAATGGGTCCTCCCTGGAAAACCTGCAGGGGCTGCAGCTGCCATGTGTTTAGACCTGCTTCTGCCAGACACGTGCTGCATGCTGTCTATGTTTGCTCTAGAGGCTGCTGAAACCATGCTCTTATCACTTGCAAGCATACTTGTATGCCTTTCTGGAAGCTCATTGATTTGACAAATCTCTATAGCTTTGCTCAATGTTAAATCACTGTCATGAAGCACAATCTTTCTCACTGCAGCATTATTAACACCACACACAAACCTGTCCTTTACCAACTCATCTTTCAAATAAACAAATCTGCATGTTTTAGCTTTATTTCTCAAGTCAATATATAAGCTGCAAAAGTTTCTCCTGGCTTTTGGTCTCTTGTATAAAATAGGTGCCTCTCCAATGTAACATTTGTCTGGGGGTTACACATTTCTCTAAATTTACATTTCAAGCACTCAGGGTCCTCTCTTGATTCAGCCGGTACAACAGTATGGTGGTTTCCCCACCTCTCCTGCATATACTGCTGGTGCATACACAAGTGAATGCTGTTTCAATGGCTTCTGACCCCGTTAAATTAAGCAAAATAAATGCCCTCGTATGTACATCTTTGTCAGAAAACGCTGCTTGTATGAAAATGTCGTATTACTGCTCAAATGCTCTCCAATTCTCTGCAATATTATGATCAAACACAAGTGGACTGGGTCCACAAAATGCATCTGCCATATCAACACACAGTAGTGAAGGTGCTTGAAATTATGTACGAGCATACACATACATATATATACCAGAAATTTATGCCAGAACTTGTAACTATGTCTAATAACAAAACAGACTCTTTGAAACAACTGCAGTTTGCTAAATAAGTCTCTGTAACACAAGAACACTTTAAAATCACTGTACTTTGTGAAACCACCCTCTATCAGTGTAGGAAACACTTTGAAATGATTGTACTTTGTGAATGAACTGTACGCAGCACAAGAAACTTAGACTAAGAAACACTTCGAAATGACTGCAGTTTGCAAATGAACTGTATGCAGCACAAGAAATTTCAAAATGGCTGTACTTTTAGAAATAACTTTGTACAGTGTAAGAAACACTTTGAAAAGGCAGCACTCTGTGAATAAATGTACACAGCACAAGAAACTTTTTGAAATGGCTGTACTTTGACCACACTTTGCAAAATAACTGCACTTTGCACACAGTAAACTCTTTGAAATAATTGCAGTGTAATAAAGCACACACTGGAAACACGTTGTACACTCTGAGATACTTCTAACAACTCTAATTATGCTTTGAAAGGCTTCAGTCAATGCGAAACAGTAGCTCATGCCAAAATACTGTCGTTTGCTAAAAAACATAGTCGTCTTGCTTTTCTAGCCTTATTTTGCCCCTTTATTGTACTCGTTATGCCCATTTGATCTCTTATCATGCTCATTATACTTTTTTTGTGCTCGTTTTACTTTAAACATGCTCGTTATGCAGTTTGGAGGTAACTTTGAACCCCATATAAGTATTTCTGATAATTTTATCAAATATATCATGGTTTTGAACACTTTTAGTCAACAAAGCATTTTCTGCCTTTCATTTGATTAATAATATGTTTTGTGCTACTTGTGTGATTAATAATGTGTTTTGTGCTTCACAAATGCTTTGATCGTTTTCTTTGCAAAATAAATAATTTGAACGAGTTTTGGTTACCTGAAGTCCATTTCTGGTCTTTTTTTAATAATTTGAGCACTGTATTACTCAGCCTGCTCAATATACCTTCACTGTCAGCTCTGCACCTCATAGCTTGAAGAAGTTGCACTCTTAATCCTGGTTCTGACACCATGCCGCTCGTCTGGTCAGGATAAAACAGATGAACAGTTGTGGGTTCGGTTCAAGCAACTTTATTATATACAAACACATCAGGATTAAAGCTTAGTAACTTAAACTTAAATAAACTTATAAACAGACTGACTACTGTACTCATTCATGTTAACACTCTGGCTGTTTTCGCAAAATGGTACTGCTGCCTGCATGTGCTCACTATTTATACGCATGTGCCTACACTTGGAAATACTTCTTAAAGTTACAACACACGCTCTGTTCTATGAGACAGAGCAAGGCGGATGTGGTGAATGGATCTTCTCTAATTATTGTTAGTTTAAAGACAGAATACAGAATGCTGTCTCTCTCAGAGAGTTCTCAAGTTAATATCTCAAATATTACTGCTAGGATAGCTGGCAGAATGACATCACTTTTTGTCATTAGACTTCAGATCCCACGCTCAAAACAACCATTGATGGCAGGTGGTAGCATTTAACATCTACCTGAAAAAATACATAGACCTCAGATCTTTGGCAAAGAATAGAAGTCATAAAACAATAAAAAACTTCCAAAATAATACAGAAAGCTTCTCAGCACAGACATTGTGTCTGTAGCTGCCATAAAGTAATTTAATTTCAGCTACTTTTCTGAAGCCTTGCTGGGCCAAAGTTAACCTCCCGTGTTCCAGTTTCCACTGTTAAATTATATACATTCAAACAGTTACAATACTGAATGTACATTTCTGTTCTCTTCCAGCAGTGCACACTGTGGATACATTTTTAAGCTCAGTACTTTATAAAATATCTTTTCAACATACATGTCTGTACAAACCTAGTTTGATATATACATGACATACAGCTCTAATACATTTGTAAAACAAGCATCTTACAAGAAGCATGTTGACATTCACAAATAATCATTTACAAAATGCCAGACAGCTGTGCTGGCAGTATCTCCCTTTATCACACTTGTATATAAATCATGTTGATATTCACAAATGACATATAATTATTTACAAAATTCCAGCTAGCTGGGCTGGCAGTATTTCCTTTCGTCAAACTCCCCCTCCCCCTCAAAGACTCAAGCTAGTTTTTCAAGTGACCCTTGAGAAACATTGCTTGAGAGGCATGAGTCTATCTGGGAATACCTTACCTCATTCCCTGTATTGATATTCCCGTTGCCCTGGCATTGCTGACCCCAGTATAGTGCTGCACTGTCCTATCATATGCCTGCAACCCTAGACTTCACCATAGTAATTTGGAATTTTGCTGGCTGGTTCCCTGTAGCCATAGATCCCCCTCAGACTCCTCCTGCCTCCTACTGCAAATGCTTAGCAGCAAGGTCTCTCTATCATGGTAAGGTTTCATGGTGTTAACATGGTAGAATTTGTGCCCCTGCCTCCTGCCTAGCAGTTCTACTATGTAGTTAATGTCACTGACCTTCCTTACCACTTTGAAGGATCCCTATAGCTTATTGTGTCTGATAGAAATGAGAACCATAACCTGCTGCCTTACAGCATACTCTTTAGCTCAAGCATTCCTGTCATACCAGACCATTTCCTGCTGTTGGGTTTCTGCCAGGTTCTCCTGGGCCAAGCCCATGAGTTCCATGAACCTTGTCTTGAGATTAAGGACATTTGCCACAACAGACTCCTTGTGGGATTCTCACTCACCCTCCCACTCATCACAAATCAAATCTAGAGGTCACCTCACCCTATGCCCATACATCAACTCAAATGGTGAAAAAACTGTGGATTCCTGGGGCACATCTCTATAAGAAAACAACAGATGGGGCAGATATTTGTCTCACTCCCTCTTAAACTAGTCTGCAAATGCCCATAGCATGGTCTTTAGTGTAGAGTTTAACATCTGTACCAAACCATTAGTCTGTGGGTGGTAGGAGTGTTCTTTAGGTGCTTCACCCCACAGTGCTCCCACAGACAAGCCAGCAGGTCTGACATGAAATTGGCACCTCTGTCAGTCAGTATTTCTTTTGTGAAACTTACCCTGTTGAAAATCTCTAACAAAGCATTTGCCACCTTTTCTGCTTAAATAGAGGACAGTGCCACTGCCTCAGGGTATCTGGTAGGGTAATCTACTACCACTAGGCTATACATCTTCCCTGTAGAACATGGGGTAGTCAGAGGTCCCACAATATCCATAGCTATCCTCTGAAATGGCTCCTCAATCACAAGCAAAGGCATCAAAGGAGCTTTCATCTTGTCTCCTGCCTTGTCTGCCTTTTGGCACTCCTCAAAGGTCCTGCAGTACCTTGTTATATCCCTGGAAATCCCGGGCCAATAAAAATTCTGCATAATACATCTCTTTGTACGCTTTAAGCCAATATGACCTGCAAAGGAAATGTCATGGGCTATAGCTAGAAGGTCCAGATGGTAGGCTCTGGGCACTGCCAACTGCTGTATTCTCTCACCCTCTAGCCCTCCCTCAGGGATCCATTCTGTATATGGTAACCCTTTGTCCCAGTATACAGATTCCCCCTTTCCTTGGGAATCAGGTGGCTCACTAATTACCTCCCTCAGGCCTTGTAATCTAGGGTCTAAGAGCTGAGCCTGTCTTAATGATCTCTTTGTAACCCTTCCCAGCTCCCCTTCCACAGGAAGTTTGGTATTCTCTGACAGTGGTGCCTCACTGTCAGCCTGGGTACTACCAAGGGAATATCAGTACCCACAAGGAGCTGTGGCTCACGTTCAGTCTCACTGCTACAGGGTAGCTCCCTCCATGAGGTAGCCACCTCACCAGTCCTGGCTTCTAGTGTGCAGTCTGTCTGGGTTCCCCCAGGCTACCAGACCCACATACTTGTCTCCAAGCCTGACTGTGTGTCACTGTATGCACACAAGGTACTGCATTATCAAAATCATTCCCTATCAGGACATCTGCAGAGATATCCTCAAACACACCTACTTGCTTGCTTCCTTTTCCACCCTCCCAGTCAAAGTGAACCCTAGCCAAAGGTATTTGGAATGGGGTCCCGCTAAAGCTCTGACTGGAGTAGACAGCCCCAGCAAGTAGTGCTCTTCTTTAACCGTTGCAGGCTGAACAATGGTTAGGTCAGAGGCTGTGTCTCTCTTAGAAGTGGCCTGTTTCCCATCTACTAAGATAGGATATAACCTCTTGTGGTAGTTTGGCACCCTTTTTGCCTCCAGGCAAAGTACTGCTGGCATTCTGTCATTTCCACTTACTTGCTCTCCCAACTTTTGTTCCCCATCTTGCCTCTGTGGACATCTATATGCTACATGGCTCCATTGATTACATTTAAAATATTTATCCCTTGGTTCTGGACATGTACCTGAACTAGTGGCTTTCCCTGTTACTGGTGGACTCTGTTGGGGCAGTTTAGGCTGCCCACCATGGGTTCCCTTAGACCCATGTGTTGCACTGGGTATACCTTTCTTGTCTAGTGATGCCCTGCTTGCTAGGTATAGATCCCCCTTTTTCCACATCTTACCTGCAGAGTTACACTCTTGGTCTGCCAACCAGATTCTCATGTCCTCAGGCCAAGTGCTAAGGGCTTGTTCCTTCACAAAAGGTCTGCCAGCTCTTCAAAAGTGGTGATCTGACACCCACTCACCTGCCTATGAAAATAAGTGCTTAATTCAGCAATATAATCACACACATTTTCATCTGCCTTATGTCTATGCTCACAAAACTTTTTTTCTGCAAGCTTCAGGTGTTAACTTAAAACATTCAAGCAAACATTTCTTCACTTTATCATACCCCAGGATTCACGAAGCCTCCGTGTAAGAGTTATAACTCTTACACAGAGGCTGCAGTTAAACGGAGTGATGTCAGCATGCTTTGCATATTCATGAGAGCATGCTGAATCACACCTAAGTCTAACACGGTCCGTGTAAGACAGTAGGGGGCGTGTCCATAGGCCCAGCCCTGCAAGCGGACACGCCCCCAGAAGTGTAAAAGTGCCCAAAGTAAACATCCACAACAAAGTCCACGGAAATGTGAATAAACACAACACAACACATGCCCCCACAGACTATAAACATAAAAGATATATAAATGAACATGTTATATATTTTTTTAAATTGTAAAGATGTTTAACCGTGAGTGTGCTCGTTTGCGCGGGCGTGCCCGTAGCGCAGCTACAGTTAGCAGTCAGTGGGAAAGTATATAAGAACTAAATATGCAAAATAAGCCAGGAAGCAATAGCATAGCGGTAGAGATGTTGGCTGAAGAGCAGGCATTCATGGTTCGAGCCCCCACAACACCAATTTTTTTTTTTCAAAATAAGCAGGAAACAAGTCCCTGACAAATATGTACACATAAAACCCCAATATATATAAAATGTAATGAAACTGCCCATTTATATTGAAGAAATGTGAGGTAACAAAAGAAGAAAAAATGCCAGATGTGCCCATAGATGAGCTACAGTTTAACAGGGTGAGTGCATCTGCCCGTAGATGAGCAGTGGTTTAACTGGTGCAAAATGAGTGCCCGTAGCTGAGCAGTGGTTTAACATGCTAAATCTATGTGCCCCTAATTGAGCTGAGCGTAATATGCGTGCTGATAGCCAAATGAGGCTTAAAGCAGCATACACTGTTTGCGCGGAGCTGCGCACCGTGCAAACAAGCTAACCGACGGGCAACGTTGAGCAAGCCGTATCAAAACTGCCTTTACACAGACACACCCCTCAGCATGTCTAGACAGTCATGAAAAATAAAAAGCAGTGGCCAGGTTCGAACCCAGGATATTATACACCATAGTCAAGGTACAGAACCACTAAGCCACGACAGTAGTACCTGTAAATGCAATAATAGCTAATATATAGGAATGAATACAAACTACAGCATGACAATGCAGGTTTACTGAAGTTGATACAATTCCAAAATGGCCAATCACAGATATGTGCGGGAAAAACGGACTATATAAGCCCCATAGGCGGGAATACACAGCATAAACGATTGTAGAACAGACCTGCAGGCAGAATGTCAGGAGTAGGAGAGGGTAGTCGCTTTCGAGCACAGAGGTGGGGTGTTGAGGAGTCCAGGTACATGGCCTGGCTCCTAGTCCACAATCATGAGGCCCAACTCATGCAGGGCCAGGTCCTCTGGGGAGCATACAGGGCTGAGGCGTGGGACCGGTTGGCTCATGATCTCACCAGTGCCACAGGGATTCCAAGGACTGGTGAGCAGGTCCGTCACCACCATGCGGACCTGAAGAGACGCAAGCAGGACCAACTGAACCTTTGGATCCAGGAGGCCCGCAAACACCCAACGCCCCACTACTGAGTAAGTAACATTTAATTATGTATGTAAAAATTAAACTAGCTGATATTATGGAGATGTGTATTCCAATATTACTTCATTTATATTACAGCTGCAGGTGTCCGTTCTGTGAACCGCAGAGCCTATGGCGATAGGCTGGTGCGGTTGCACCACCAGGCAGGTCAGTAATCCACTACCAGTAACTGTAAAGAAATATAAAAGTATGACAGTCAGCAAAAGAGTGCAGTGTAGTCAGTAAGGAATAAAATCTGCAAGTAACAGTGTGAAAGTGTATGCAAGTATTGCTTGATTACAAGAGTTTTCAACCTGTAAGTTTAACCTAAACATGAAACTGTCCGACATATATTCTGAAATAAAAATGCCTTGCCTGTAAGAAAATAGTACACAACCTGCAGCAGGCTGAAAAGTATAGCTGCAGAAGATGATGAAATCACATGTGTGAAATATATCCCTGTGGAAATACTGAAACATGACAGAAGTGAGACTGCTGGAAAGGATTGTAATAACTACTGTTAAAACATGTCAATAAAGCCTAGAAGTACCATCCTGAATAGTAAAATGAAAGCAAGTGAGAGAGTGTGAGAAAGTGCCATGAATCCAGCAATACAGTAGTAATAACCCCTGAATAAAGTATACTGCAGTCAAGACAGAATGAAATGCATGTGAAATTCAAAACCTAACAGCAAAATCTGTTCAAAGTGTTGCTGCATCTGGAATGTGTATCCCAAAATCAGGATATGTTGCTCTCAGTCTGCAATATGCAGATAGGATGTTTGTCTGATATACCAAACATCCACACTTGTCTACAGCTATATAAAGCAAATGTAGCCCTGATGTAGCTGAACAAAGCTAGATATGAATGTGTATGAAGAACCATAAAATGTATATTGATGTTGGATTAACAGTCCTATCACCAAGTTGAAATAGTTATCGTATAGGAAACTGTAGTTAGAACAGTAGTGTGTATATAACTGTAGCTATTAGAAATGTACAGCATATGTATTGTTATTCGAAGGTGTTAATATTACTTTCTTCACCCCACCCTATAACCACATATAACCCATTCCACAATTAACACCCCTGGACGTTTGTCCTGTTGGGTCATATATATTTGCATGTCTGTTGATGCATCTGCCCTGTTCATACATCCACACCTGATGGCCTGTTGCCATCAATTAACCCTGCATGTTGTTGGACTGTGTATTTCTGTTCAAATTATGCATGTGTTATGCACGCTGTTCAATGGTGTGAATATCTGGGTGTTTGGTTAATGGGAATACTAATGCATGCTGTTACAACTAATTGTGAATGGTATTATATGTCACTAACCCAAACTGTCATGACATAATGCAAAACATAGTACGACAGGGAAGGCGGGTACCAGCGGACCCACCTCTCCCACCTCAGCTGGCGAGTGCACCTGGCACTAGTGCTGAGTCCGGACCCTCCTCCGGTGTCCCTGTGCCACCTGCGGGTGAAAGCGCTGCAGGGGATGGGGCTCACCCCCCCTCTGCAAGTGTGGCCGGAGGAGATCCACCACTCACCCTCCGTAGCGTCCGGACTGTGGTGCGTAGGGAGATTCGGGACTCTGTCTTTGAGCCCCTACACCAGCTCGAGGCACGGGTGGCGCAACTAACGGGCATGCCTGTTGCCCCGCCTACACAGCCCCCAGCACGTTCTGGGCAGTGAAGGAACAGTGGCAACTGCCTATGGGTGGGGATATCAGTTCCACTGTTGCCATCTGTGGGCTCATGGGCTCTGGATATCCAAACCTCCGTCCCCGTCAATTGTGTAACCCCCCCACACGTGTCATACACCGCCCCTGTATGCGTCTTGTTTGTCTTGTCTGTTTACCTACCCAACCTACCTCCCCAGCTGTACCGACTACCTTCACCTGACATACCACTCTCACCTGAAAAAGAAAAAAAAAGGGCACTCTGTACCCACAAAAAAATTACCCCCCATACATAGCTGCCCATTCCGCACACATGTCTACTGGACATGGAACCTATCAATTCCAATTGGCTGTACAACAAGTATTATTGTTGTCCTGACACCTCTCTCAGGGGTGGAAGGTTTCAAATGTCACACCAAATTACATACATATGCACAGCTGTTGCTGATGAAGAAATGGGCAGCTATGGGCCTTACCTACATCCCTCCTGCACATCCCAAGCTTGTTTCCCTACTGTCCTACCCTCTTTGTGACCCCTTTTTCACCACTTTCCTGTCTCCCCATTTTTCTTTTCTTTCAAAGAAAATAGCGCGGGTGTGTGCAAGAGTAAGCACATTTAAGCAGTTGTTAGCGGGTGTGCGCGGAACTAACCGCCAGTGCGCATGCGTGAGCTCCACGCAAACCAGCGCTAGCCCGGTTACAACTGCTTAAAAGTGCCTTAGTCACTTTGATTGACAGGTCCTGTACTCAGTTCAAAAGCAAAATAAAATCCCACTGTGAGTCCCGAACCCAGGACCTTGGCAACTGTAGTCTGCATGACTTACCACTAAGCCATGACTCTTATACAAGAACATTGTGCTAAAGTAAATATATCATGTAATAGTAGGAATGAATGTAAAGGGAATATAGATGTGTAGTACACAAAGCATGACATTTAGAATTACTATCAAAACTAGTGGATTTCCATAATAGTAGTGTGTGAACAGAAACAGCCATGCTAGTTGGAAGCTAGTAGGTAATAATGTCACTATAGCACCTTGCAAGACACACACATACTCACAGCAGGATAAGCACTGCCCATACCCCACAACCTCTTACAGGAACACATCTGGACCAAGTAATAAAATATGTGGAGCAAAGGCCCAAAACCAGGGACACATTACAAATAATGTTACAACAAACGCAGACAGTTCAGAAAGTAACAGGGTCTGCACTTTGTGGGATGTTTGGAAGGGTATGCAGTCTGGAACTTGAATGTTTGTCACCATATTCTGACTTGAGCCCAAAGTGACTTGCCAGAAAAAGATGTGCATGAGATATTGACCAAAATATGAGGCAGAAATGTGGACAACCTGCAAATATCTGTACACATGACGGGTCCGACACCACCATATTTGAATAGTTAAAAGCCTAGACATAGCAACAGTGAATGACTTACAGGGATGCCCCACAGACCCCATGTGAAATGTACAAACAGTAGGCAGAAAGGTGTAACACATGCAATGGTAACTATGGAGTCCTGAAAGTATTCACCACTTGCATGGCAGAAAAAGTGTAGTAATACATATGCTCATGCTAACCCACAGTCACAACTGCAGCATACCAGACATTTTAATGGGTGTACTCCACTGATATGTACCATTCCATGAGGCACATAACAGATGAACCTGAAAGTCTCTGGGGCCTGCTCAGCAGCATACTCAAATACCCTAATAGATGTCAAGGCCCACACCATGGCCAGACCACACTGCATGCTGTAACACCCTAGCAGATATAGCAAGTATTCCAAGGTGTGAATGTACATGGAAAATAGGAAAGCTACAGCAGCACACTACAGTCAAGACACCTAGCAGGCATACAAGTAGTGACTGTAAAGGGCAACTATTGAAGCCTTAGCAACAAAGTGCAAGCAAAAGTGAAAGGAAAGCACACACACACACACACACACACACACACACACACACACACACACACACACACACACACACACACACACACACACACACACACATTAACAGTAGTAGTAGTTGTAGGTGTCAGTGTACATACACAGTTAGTACAGGAAACTGGAGAAATGAATGGAGGAATGTTAATCTACAACACACCTGGAAATATGAGAGAGATACCAACCTTTACACTCACAGAACATTGTCCACAGCATAACAGCATGGTCCCTGCCCTTAAAATCTGAAAGGGCTACGCCTATCTCACATACCTTTTTATAGCACTGTTCTGAAATCACAGTGAGAACTGCAATCAGTACACAACTGGCTGCATGCAATTAGCAAATGCTGGCTAACAATTGGTGCAGAGGCCATCACATGGGCATATGCAGATACCTACAAAAGTGTGCTGTACTCCATGTCCACACATGCAATACTTTCATTGCACCCTGAGAAGGACGTGAGAGACAGACAGAGAGAGAGAGAGACAGAGACAGAGACAGAGACAGAGAAACTGCAATTAAGCAGACAGAAACAAATTGTTCAGCAACAGCTACCTGAAAGCTGACAACTGGGAAGTGGAGCAGCAGGACAGAGAACCAGACAGCAACACAAGCAGCTGTGACAAACACAGGTAATGTAAAGTAATACTATAAAGGTCTACATACTGTGAACCCTCCATATGTGTCATTGGTCTGTATCCATATGTATATGAAGATGTGTAAAGGGCAGGGGACATACAGCAACTATCAGTGAAGGCTGTACATACATTTGTATGTGAGAGCATCTATGTGCACATATCAATGTTGTTTGATTGTAGGTTGTAGTGCCATGTACAAAGTAGGTTTCACAGTTATGTATGTTTAGCTGTATGTTAGTGTGTGTATACAATATGGTAGACAAATATGTTGATATACCTGTCTAACATATGGACACGTATGTATGTCAACATATGTATGTGTATATATATATATATATATATATATATATATATATATATATATATATATATATATATGATATGCATATATGTATACATACATAGAGAGAGAGATGTAGGAATACATAGACAGATGTAGATAGAATATTGTACAAACATATCTATGTAATGCACACATACAGATATAGATATATGTAGATACATATACATAGACAGACTGATCTAACTACCTACAGGTATGACTGTATATGACGACCTGCAACACAGCCTGTCCCACCCCCTCTGTCACTCACACCCCCTCTGTGCCCCCCCTCTCCATATCTATAGCAATATATGTACATCAATATATATATGTGTATATGTATACAGACATATATATATATACATATAGATATATCTATATACATATATATATATATATATATATATATATATATATATATATATAGAGAGAGAGAGAGAGAGAGAGAGATGTATACATATTCTGAGTGAGGCACATGTGTACAGATGTATTGCAACAGGTGCCTGGTGACAAAGGCATGGAGTGAACACCAGTGTCAAAACCGGAGTACCATACCACATTCCAGATCACCTACACCAGTAACCACCAGATATGTGATTGGCTGCCCACCACTGCATGTGTCAGGGGTGAACAGGATCATAAATGTGTAGAATAGTGGCCCCAATGATATTCACAGTGGCACACTATCCCTGGAATACCTGCACATGGTATGTGTCAGCGGACATGGTGAGTCAGCTATGGACATGTAGGTCGGTGTACCCCTCCACACCACATAATGGATGCCATGGTATGGACCTCACATGACAGCTACAGATATGGAGAAGGACACAGTGACATGTACAACACTGTGACAATGCACTCAAACACATTACCAATGCACAGTGACTGACAACACCACAGAGTACACATATGCTACCCACATAGAGGTTACCACTCCCGGATTTACATATGTAAGTCACACCCATGACAGATGTCCAACAACCATAGTAACACCTCACACCATCCACAACCTAAATGTCTGCTGTGTGTCGTCCGTGCCACTGCAATAGAGTGCACATGTGGAGGTAAGAGTTCCTACCCACAGATAAGACATACCCTGCAATAAACCACACAGTGTTAAGAAGCAAGACTCCCCATGAGTACATGTCACACATACCCCTGCTGAATGTTAGTCAGATAGGTAATATGCCATATGAGTCACCCTGTGTAACTGTGTGACAGCAGCAGGTACCATCACACCACATGTGTCACAATGGTCAGGGTAGCAGAACAGTACGCTGCTGTAGTCCCAGGGGCAATAGCATATTGTATAGTATTGTATTGTAATGTAATGTATTGTGTTGTATTGTATTGGTATGTTGAGGTGCCTCCTTCGTGGAGTGGAACCACTGCTGCTGTGCGCCAGTGCACAGGTACATATCCTGTAGTCAGGCTAGTGTTACATAGCACTTCTATATGTGTGTTTAGCTCCTGTCAGAGTTTATGTAGCATGCAACTGGGGATACCATCAGGTCCCATCCATGTTGTGTATTCTGCTCTCCTGCGGGTGTCTCTCACATGGACATCTGTGATGACAGGGAGGTTACAGTCAGCTGGGATAACTATGCCTTATTTCGGGAGAGGCGGGTGACACCTGCACTGAACCTGTCTGCCACAATGTTGTCGATATCTGTGGTGTCAGTGAAATTGTGTACTACCTATGGGCATAGAGGATGGCTCCTGACCAGGTTGCTAACTTAACTGAAGAAGGCCTTCTGGTTATCTGTAGTGTCACTCTTGATTTCCCTCTCAAAGTTGCCCATGTATTTTGTATGATGGAAAATAGATCCTTACTAGTGCTGCTCAGACATGCCCTCCCTTTATGGAATTATGCTCTGTCTTGCAGTAGCTTCCATCTTCTGTAATACAATCTGTCTATGGCTGGGGTCCACCAGACAGGATGCTGTCCCTTTGTGGAGAGTGTCTTGGTCATATATGGGATTGCATGATCCATGCATTCTCGGAGATGTCTGTAGAAAGCAATTGTGTAGGGGTCAGCATTGTGGGTTGTATCTGCCACTGGCCCAGTGGGCTGAAAGGATACCATATCACTGTTACAAAGTGTAAAGTTTGTATCTGTAATGTTATGCACTATAGTCATTTGTGCTGGTGGTGGAGGTGGGATATGTATATCCAGGGCAATCAGTGTGTGGTCAGCTCACAGTAGTTGACGATGTAGGCCATACAGTACCTAGATACAAACCCGCAGAGCGAGGAGGTGCTCTTGACCTGAATCAGTGTTCTGACTGCTGGGGTTTGGTAGTATGTCGTATGGAGTCTGCCAGGTACTGTTGCACAGTTGCTGGCTGAGCACTGATACCTGGCCATCTACATGTGTATCCACCAATAGACAGACAGATGCTACATATGTGAGATATGTTGTATCATAACAGTCGAGTAGCATGTGTAGTATGTGTGCCAAATTCTGCTGACATATATTGCTGATACCAGGTTATTTTCTTTCTCAGGTACATGGCCCACCATGAATTCCACCTACTCCACAGCTGAGGATGAGGAGATACACCAGAGCCTGGTGCGGGATTATGCAATACTCTTTTCCCACACCAGCCAGAATCAGCAGGAGAGGGCTGCACTGTGGCAAGACCTTGTCTGTCGGGTAAATGACATAGGCACGTATAATAGGACATATGAGCAGGTACGACATCACTGCAGTGATTTAATCAGACATGTCCGTCAGCGGCCGGATATCCACAGGCAACAGGTCGCCACAGGTGGTGGGGTGGCTACACATCCCCCACTCACCAGACTAGAGGGACTACTCATGAGTGTAGTGGCTCCAGTCCACCAGCAGCAACAACAGCAGCAGACATGCATTATGATGGAGGCTGGAGCCACACAGCAGCAAGACAGTGAACGTGCAGGAAATATGCCATATGTATAGTTGACTGTTGTGTACACTGGTAGTTAATGCATGTGTGAGGTGTGTCCTTGGTTTGTAGCTGTCACCATAGTATTTAATGTGCAAGTGTGATATCCTGAATATTAGCTGCTGACCTGTGAAAGGCGACTGTTGTACTACTGACCTGTATCATACTCAGTAACAATGGCACAGTTGTGCCCACTGACATTAGTTTCTTCACATCTGCAGGACCCTCTGGTATAACAGCAATGCAGCCTATCCATGCTGGTGAGTGTGTATTAACAATTCCTGTAATAGTGTTGATAGTAATAGTACTATTTGGCTCACTTAGTAGTGCTCTTTGTATGCATGTAGGTGTGTCTGTGTCTGTGTGTTGATATCACGCATACTGAGTACTGTACAATTGTGTGAAACTGTGTGCATGTGTGTATGTGTGCACATGTGCATGTGTGCACATGTGCATGTGTGCATGTGTGCATGTGTGCATGTGTGCACCTGTGCATGTGTGCACCTGTGCATGTGTGCATGTGTGCACCTGTGCATGTGTGCATGTGTGCACCTGTGCATGTGTGCATGTGTGCATGTGTGCATGTGTGCATGTGTGCATGTGTGCACCTGTGCATGTGTGCTTGTGTGCACCTGTGCATGTGTGCATGTGTGCATGTGTGCACCTGTGCATGTGTGCATGTGTGCATGTGTGCACCTGTGCATGTGTGCATGTGTGCACCTGTGCATGTGTGCATGTGTGCATGTGTGCACCTGTGCATGTGTGCATCGCTGGTAATGTGTAGAGATTGTAAACTGTGTTTCCTGTTTCCCTCCCACAGGTTCTGTTGCTGCTCTGGTGTCATGTAGCAGGGAACCTGAGTCAGGTGCCGTGGGTACTGATAATGATGACATCTATGTAATGGCACAGGAAGGCATGCCAGGGTCCGCCATTGGTCAGCCGATTGACAGTACACAGCTGTCGACCCCATCAATGTGCACAGTTATCCTGCCAATACCCCCTTTGTCACCAATGTCCCTAGGTGATGGACAGCATACAGTGGGTATTGACCAGGGTAATGTGGTATCTGTGGCACATGCCTCCCCACACAGCAGCCATGGGCATGGCCCAGAGATGGTACCACACAGACAGATGTCCAGGGGTTCTCGTGGGAGCATCCATGGGCGTACTGCCCCTGTCAGACGTGCCCACAGAGGTCTTACAACCTCAGCTATGTTTCGGACTGTCATGCAGGCACAGTCACGTATGGAACGGTACACCAGACAGGGTCTGAGGGAGCTGACAGCATGTCGCACAGCCATGACTGACAGTATGCGTGACATTGCGGCTGCCATCCGTGATTTCACCGATGTCATAGACAGATGTTGTGGGGACATATTAGACCGGTTCCACAACTACATGTCCATGAGCCAGGGCGATGGTGGGCGGTTGAGGCATCGACGTGGCCGTATGCCAGCAACAGCAGCAGCTGGCAGCTGTCACGGATGACAACAGGGCCGCGGCCACCCCCGTAGTGCCAGCAGCAGCCCCAGCAATGCTGGGTCTGTGCTGTCATCAGACCACCCCAGGAGACCACGTGCACGTGGCTCTGGCCAGGCCCGACAGGGATCTCTGTCCAGTCAACGAACACCTGCTTCTGATGACAGTACCCAGTCTGGGTTGGTACTGGATATGGTCCGTAGCACCCCTGCAAGGCACAGGTACCGTATCCGTGGCCAGAGACACTGATCTGTATGACCTGGCAGGTACAGTCTGTGGCTGTCCACAAACACCAGTATATGGCAGCCATGAGGTGGAACTGTGTGCATCCATACACACATGCAAATTGACAACACCTAGGGCTACCGCATAGATGCACACACTGCATCAACATTGCCCCACCTTCTACTGCTGTCCCTCACCAACACACATACACATACATGTCAATTGGTGGTATCGGTGGCTGACTCAGGCATACCAAGTTCACACCCTGTGCATATGATGAAACTGTGCCACCTCCTGCAATCTGTAACAACTGTGCAGGTACAGGTTAACATGTTGCTGATGCACAGGGTGACCACATAGATGTGTAGTAATAGTATCATGTTGTTAACAGTACTATGTGCTGAATTAATTGTGGGTATATCACAGCATGCCTGATGCAGTAAGTGTGTGATTGTCATGTCCTGTTGTCTACACCCATGGTAAGTACCATAGTGTATCATCTGCACATGTTGGCATACTGGTGGTAATGATGTCAACAGAAGGCTACATACATAGGTAGCACAGGGATAGGGTAATGAATATAGTAATACACAATGATGGACATGTAAATTGCAAGTGGCATGTTGCCCACACTAGACTCTGCAATGCAGATGTTTGAGGATGTCGATATGTGTGCAGTACTACACGACTGGTACAGGACACACAGGAGCACCCTAGCACTGCATGCTCACATCTCATACCATGCTAGACAGCCCCAACACACATAACTAACTGTCACAGGAGGGAGAGTCCCCATATATATCAGGGATACTGTGGTGGCAGGCCAGGGAGCATACATCCTACTAAGTATAGAACCACTGAGTGAAGGCTCAGTGTCTGTTATTTGACATGTGTATTACTGCAGGTATGAGCACATGGGTTTCTATCCAGTTATTGTACATCCTGACAGTGCATGGTCTGTACACTTGTGTGCACTGAGACTGGACCCTAGCCATCTGACCCGTGTATTTCCATGTACATGTGCATAGTGCCTGCATATTTGCAGTGTTACCTACTGGAACTGGTACAGCTTGTTTGTTGTACAATGGACTACATGCAGCCATGTTTACTGTAGCTTTGTTTGCATGCATGTTTGCTTGCAATTACCCTGCAATACTGATCACACCTGCAATGCATAGTTATAGAGCTTCTGTGGACTCCTAGTGCCATCTGCATAGCCTACTATATGTATGTCCATGTCCCACTTGACAGGATGTCACTGTTTGTCCTGTTCACATGTACATTGCCTGTGACACAGTGCATATGACTTACCTGGCATGTGTCCACGTGAGCAGTCATATATGCTACTGCTAACTAATCACAGGCACTACACCTTCACACATTCATCTTCTGTTGAACTACCTGCTTTGCTAGGGACGGCCTGCACCTGTCACCCCTGGGCTTTCAGATATTGGCAAAGGCTCTTGCTACACCCATAGTGCCTATGTTAGGCAGGGCTCAAATGACAAACCCACCTTCATAGGTATCACAAGGGATAAGAAACTAAGAGCAATGCTACCCAACGCCAGAAGTCTAAATCTCCAGATGCATGCACCCAAAACACTCCTTGGCATGGAAAATATCGATATCTGTGCAGTAACAGATGCCTGGTTCAGGGCTACTGAGAGCACACCAGCACTACCAGGTTTAACCTGGTTGATTTCTTTGCAACAGTCACCAAGGCCATTGACGAGGGGAAGGTGGTTCACACAGCCTACCTGGACCTTGCAAAAGCCTTCACAACAATACCCCACTTGGGCATTCTAGAGAAGCTCACCAGCTTAAATATAAGCCCCTATGTCACTAGATGGATTGCACAGTGGCTCAAGGACAGAACCCACATGGTTAGCATTGCTGGAGCCATGCCAGACCCCACACCAGTTACGAGTTGTGTCCCACAAGCCTCAGTCCTGGGACCTCTCTTGTTTGGTATATATTTATTGGAGGTACAGGCCAACACGGACGGACTGTGGCTGTCCAAATATGCAGATGACTGCAAACTGGCCACCATAATCGACTCTCCAGCTGACACAAGCATCTTCCAAAGGGGCATCATAGCAACAGACAACTTGTGCCAGAGCCATGGCCTTCCACTGAACAGTGTTTAGAAAGGGGAATGAGAATCCTGTAGTCTGTTCACCTAGTTGCCAAAAGGGACATTTTCCTCACACACCCTAACCCCCCTCAGACAGATGCACACACTTGCCATTCGCAGGATTCAAACCCCTATCTAACTATGTTATGACACTTGAGGCGGACGCATTAGCAGAGCACGCTATTTGCATTACTGGGCGGTTTCTCTTCTCCTGCTATACTTATAGAGTGCTGACATCATCAGTGTTTAGAAAGGGGAATGAGCATCCTGTAGTCTGTTCACCTAGTTGCCAAAAGGGACATTTCTCTCACACACACTAACCCCCCTCAGACAAACACACACACTTGCAAGATTCATACCCCTACCTAACTATGTTATGACACTTGAGACGGACACATTAGCAAAGCGCGCTATTTGCATTACTGGGAGCTTTCCCTTCTACTGCTATACTTATAGAGTGCTGACATCATCAGTGTTTAGAAAGGGGAATGAGCATCCTGTAGTCTGTTCACCTAGTTGCCAAAAGGGACATTTCCCTCATACACACTAACCCCCCTTAGACAAACACACACACTTGCCATTCACAGGATTCATACCCCTACCTAAGTATGTTATAACACTTAAGACGGACGCATTAGCAGAACGCGCTATTCGCATTAATGGGAATTTTCCCTTCTCCTGCTATACTTATAGAGTGCTGACATCATCAGTGTTTAGAAAGGGGAATGTGCATCCTGTAGTCTGTTCACCTAGTTGCCAAAAGGGACATTTTCCTCACACACACTAAACCCCCTCAGACAAACACACACACTTGCCATTCGCAGGCTTCAAACCCCTACCTAACTATGTTATGACACTTGAAATGGATGCATTAGCGGAGCGCACTATTCGCATTACTGGGAGTTTTCTCTTCTCCTGCTTTACTTATAGAGTGCTGACATCATCAGTGTTTAGAAAGGGGAATGTGCATCCTGTAGTCTATTCACCTAGTTGCCAAAAGGGACATTTCCCTCAAACACACTAACTCCCCTCAGACAAACACACACATTTGCCATTCGCAGGATTCAAACCCCTATCCAACTATGTTTTGACACTTGAGACGGACGCATTAGCGGAGCACGCTATTCGCATTACTAGGAGTTTTCCTTTCTCCTGCTATACGTATAGAGTGCTGACATCATCAGTGTTTAGAAAGGGGAATGTGCATCCTGTAGTCTGTTCACCTAGTTGCCAAAAGGGACATTTCCCTCACACACACTAAACCCCCTCAGACAAACACACACACTTACCATTCGCAGGATTCAAACCCCCTACCTAACTATGTTATGACACTTAAGACGGATGCATTAGCAGAGCACGCTATTCGCATTACTGGGAGGTTTTTTTTCTCCTGCTGTACTTATAGGGTGCTGACATAATCGGTGTTTAGAAAGGGAATGTGCATCCTGTAATGTGTTTTCCTAGTTGCCAAAAGGGACATTTCTCTCTCACAGACTTATACACACACACTGAGCATTTTCAGGATTTGAAACTCCTACCTAATTATGTTATGACACTTGAGACGGACGCATTAGCAGAGCACGCGCTTTGCATTACTAGGAAGTTTCTTTTCTCCTGCTGTACTTATAGGGTGCTGACATCATCTGTGTTTAGAAAGGGGAATGTGCATCCTGTGGGGAGGCAGACACCAAGCACACTCTGGCTAAGCTGTCATTCCCTAGGGCAAACAGCCAAGTGTTGACCTCTACACCCATATGTTTAATTGTCAAATGCACATTATTTGTTGCTGATAGACTGTTTGCACATCTTTATTGCCATAGCATTCCCTGTTTGTATGAACAACTTGTGCATCTGTGGAAGATGTTGGCATATGGGAGGGATCCACTATATCACGTATGTCTCTGTAGTCATTTAACTGTGTGCACTGGGCAGACTGCTGTAATGTGGTTGGTTCCTGGAATAACACATAAAAATACCAGATATGTGTGTCCAACTGCTAAACCGAGATTTGGCCTAAGTGTGTGAGCATGCCCAGTTCAGCCTTCCCATGGCATGTTGTCTGACATATGCCTCATTTATCAAAGTGTGTGAGCATGCCCAGTGTGAGCATTCCATATGTTGGACTCTGCAGCCCACCACATTTGTGGATGAGTGTGAACTTCAACAAATATCACCCGTTTATGGTTATGTGTTGTGTGTCATGTTGTGTAGTTACTGTACAACTGCTTTGTGTGTGAACACAACAGGATTATACTGTGCCTGCAGTGTTTGCATGGGATACTTTGCATACAGTTGTCAACATCCTTTCACACTGACCTAACACTGTAGTACTGTATAGTGTACTGGTAGTACTTTGTGGTGGACAGTATCCAGGGCTTTACTGCTATCACTGCTTTACATTTCGATAGTGGGCACAACAGCCTGGTTAGGGACCAGTTGTGTACATCTGACCATGTTGCATTCTGTTCAGATATGAACTACTTAAACCAGGCTTGTCCAACATTGGTAGTGTATTCCACAACATAGGTGTACATTTGCAAACACTAGCGATGTGCCCTAGTCCATGTCTAATGCTAGTTGGAGAGTGTGTTTGTCCTTCAACACACATTGTAAGTGGAGTTTGCCATGACATATGTCATGGTTAGTATACTGTGCCTCTGTCTACCTGTGACATGACAGTGATACCCAGGATAAATCTACCATCTCCCATCCACTCATCAAGATTCCTATTGAGGAAGATTGATAAGTGACTCTATGGGTAGCCTGTACTGGGGGTTCACTCATGGGTGGGGGTGGCTTCTGTGTTATGGATCACGCAGTACAGCTTGTCCTATGTAAGTCAGTGCTGGGGTTAAGGTCTCTCATGTGCATAGCTCACTGCCATTCAGATTGTACAAGGTGCAGCATGTTTATTGATGCCAGCAACACAGGCAACACATGGCATCTGTGCAAGCTCTTTGATACTCCTGATGAGGTACTGTTGGGGACTTTACGGCTGATGGAGGTGTCTGCTGAGGTACATCCCACAGGGGCTATTGTAGTCAATTGTACCGCTGATGAAGGATGACTGCAGAGCCACAATGACCTCCCCCTATCTAGATCTGACAACCTTCATGATTAGGTGGGTATATGGTATGTTTCTGTAAACACTACAGCACATGTTTGTCCAATGCAGGATATCTATCACCATGTGTCCCCAGGTCTCTCATTACATGTTAACTACATAATGGGTTAACACCTATGTGGTAATTGGTGGGCACTTACTGTATATCCACGGGGGTTGACTATACACTTTTCTGCAATTAGCTTGCTGACATGGCTTTGGCACCAGTTGTCTGTTTCTATGTGGCCCTTTTGTGGGATGCTTGTGTCAGCTGGTGGATCATATGTGGTGAGCAGTTTGTAGTCCTCTGCAAACATGTTCGGACATAGTCCTTCCATGTTTGCCTGTACCTATGGGACATATATACCAGACGAGGGAGATCCCAGGACAAAGCCTTGTGGGATGCCAGTTATATCTGGTTTGTAGTCTGACATGGCTGCAGCATGTCTGACCATGTCTGTTCTGTCCTTGGTCTGGTTTGCAACCCCTCTACTGACATGTGGGTTTATATTTAAGCTGGCGTGCTTATCTATAATGAACATGTAGGGTATTGTATAGAAGCCTTTGCAAGGTCCAGCTACACTGTGTGGACCACATTGCCCTCATCAATGACCTTAATGACTGTTTCAATTGAGTCAAACATGTTTAGGGGCAGGATCTGCACTTGAGAAAGCCACACTGGGTTGGGTCCAGTGTCAGTAGGTCCCCAATATCTTTATGTCTGTGGTACATGCTGATCCTTTCCATAGCTGTGCAAACCGAGCTTCTCAGGATTCTGGGGTAGTAGTTTTCAGTATCCATTCAGGCAACACCTTTGTTGAGAAGGACCACTGTTGTTGTACACTGCTCTTTGGGTACATATTCTGTGGTAAGGCTGACATTGAGCAGTAGTGTGGTTTGGCATTCCATTCATCTTGGAGTCCATGTTGCACTAAGCCCAGGACACCATCTCATACCATTGCTGCTGTGTGTTTTGCTTTGTAGATGTTGGCTGTTACCTCAGCATCTGCAATATCAGGGGGCCAGCAGTCTGCTGGGATAGATATTCTGCATTCGGGGGGGGGGGGGGGGTTGCACTGCACCTGTCAGGATGTCTGTTGGCAATATGTGTGTGTGTGTTTGTGATATTTGTGTGATTCAGGGCATATCTGTGAATTCCCAACATGGTTCCTACCATCAGTTGTGAAAGCCTTGGGATTATCCTTAGTGTCCTGTACAATTTGTATCTTCATAGGTTCATAGGTTCATACTAGGCTATCCACCCTAGGGCATTTGTTAGCCTAGCCAGAGTGTGTGTGGCTTTGCCACCCCTTGCTATGTGAATATTATGGCCATTTATGATTTGCTTTGCTGTGCCTCTGTCTGGACATGACACAGTGAAGACCCCAGTGTAACTCTACAATCATCCATCCACTTGGCAAGATTCCTGTTGAAGAGTGTCAGTGAGGGGCTCTGCCTAACATGGAGTGGGATTCTGGTCCAGGGTGTGGGAGCCTCTGGATTATGTATCTGTCCCACCAGCACATCCTATTTCATTATTTGTTGAGGTTGACATCTCTCACTCTCACAGCTCCGATGGATTTGAGTTTTCTGGGGTGGAGCATGTCCATTACTCCTGTGTTGGGCATGGCCTCCTACAACAGGCATGCAATGCCTCTGTGTAGGCAGTATGTGACTGCATTCAGCTGGGGTGTCTACAGCCAGGCAGCATATGACATATATTTGAGACCCTTTATCCTCTTGGTGAGGTACCTTTGAGGTCTTTCTAACTGCTGCAGGTGTCAGGTAAGGTACATCCCATATGAGGCATTGTACTAGATTATGGGTGTGATTAGAGAAAAGTATAGGGGCACAATGACCTCTGTTGACGTAGATGTGAATCCTTTCCTGATACGGTGTCAAATTTAGACAGTCTTCCTAGCCACATTGGCAATGTGGGTGTCACATAACAGGTTACTGTCCACTTGTGTCCCTAGGTCCCTGGTTACTCCTTCCATACATAGTGGTTTACCACCTATGTGGTAATTTGTGGTACCTTGTTTGGTATTTGGTGGGACATTCATACTGTCCAGTGTCTTCAGGACGGCTGGGTGGGGTTACTGTGTGTGAGAGTGCGGTCTGTAGCATGCTACAGACTGTACAGCAGTCTTGCCTACAGTTAGTTGCACATGGGTGGTCTCCAATGCCTTGTGCATTGTCAGTTACCTGGACGTATGGGTGTCTGTGCTGACTATGGATACTCACCCTCCTTTTATGTTTTGTTCCAGGTTTTGGGGCCATGACACATGATACGTGGTATAACCTGGTAGTGCTGGTGTGCTGTCAGGAGGCTTGCAGCAGGTTTCTGTCACTGCACAGACATCGATGTTCTCCATACTGGGGATGGACTTGGGAGCATGCATATTGGGGTGTACACATCTGGCATTGGTCAGCATTTCCCTTATGTTTCTTCCCACTTATGTTTTCTAGGGTGGTGGGTCAGTCTTTTCAGCCTTGCCTACAAAAGGCTCTATGGAGGTGGCAAAGGCCTTATCCAATATTCAGACACCCAGGGGTAACAGGTGCAGGCCATCCCAAGAACAGCTGCGTGGCTTGTCAAGCATGACATCCCAAGCAGACAGACATTGGATCCCCTTGGAATGACACCAGTAAGTGTGCCACTTGCTATGACTGATCATTCCGTGTTTGTACTGTGGCATTATTCTTGGTAAGGGTAGGATGCTGCAAACAGTGAGCATCATACTGGCCTGGACTACATAATCAGATAGCTCATCTATGTCTCTTTTCATGTAGTCTAGGGCGGTACATCTCAGGTCATTCACACCAGCATGGACTACGACTGCATCATATTTCTACTTGCTTTGGAGTGACCTGCATACTTCTGTTATGTGGCATATTGTGGCAGCCTACAGGCAGCTTACTGTACCCTTTCCCTTGTTCAGTCTGATGTGCGGGACAGCAGTGTGTCTGACTATGGGGTCACCTATTACAACTGTATCAGGCATGTTGTTTCTCCTTCTGGCCTGTGACTGTTTGGCACACCAGCTTTGTGTACTATGTGTTGCATGTGCTATGTTTGGAGGTTGTTTGATTGGGTGTCTGCTTTAGAGGCCTCTGTTGGTGTGCTGTGTTTGTAGTTTGTGCCTCCGGGAATGTTTTTCTGTGTTTATGTGTTTGGTTTGCAGTTGTGATAGGTCTATGTGGGACTGTGTTTGTGGTGTGTGTGGTTACCTTCTCCTCCTGACTTGTTTTGGGAGTACTGAGTTGAGGGAGCTCAGCCTCCAGTTTGGATAGATGGTTGCATCCCTCACATATATTTGTATTTCTTGGGTGGAGTTGGGGGTTGTCTGTGTACTTGGGACAGGTGTAACATTGCCTCAGGATTCACAGATTCCACTTGTTGTGGCTGGCCTTAGTGGATTGTATGTGTGGACAGATTTTATTGCCATACTACTGATCAGTGATTACTTCATTGTTTATGTTTGCTCTATCATGTAGTAGCCTCCTCATTCTCTTGCATGGTTTGGTTATGGCTGGTGTCCACCATGCCAGATTTCTGCTTGTATGGCATTGTGTCTTGTTTTAATTTAGGACTGCATAATCCAAGCATTCCTGGCAGTGTTCATGGAATGGCTGTATTACAGGTTCTGAGGTGTGGCCCATATTTTGCACCTGCACGGGACCTTTAATGGATTCCACATCAGTTTGGAGGAGTGCAAATATTGCTTAACACATGTTTTCCACTGTGGTTTTCTGGCCAGGGACTGTGGTCAGGATTTGTATATCCAGTCTGATTACTCTATGGTCTGGTTTTACCAGTGAGCAATACACTTCTGATCTTGCCATCCAGTACGCATGTTGCTGATTATCACATCCAGTATGCTTACCCCTCTTGTGGGAGTGGTACGTTGTTCCTGGGCCTTTTGGTTTATGGATTCTATGAACTTTTGTCCTACACTGTTGGAGCTAGTATAATGCTCCCAGTCTATGTCTGGGTATTTGCAGTCACCCAATATAATGTGGTTTGGAGGACTTGATATATTCATGTATTCCAGCATAGGCCGGGTGCAGTTCCTGGTGTTGGGACAGTAGTCTGTAGCAGGCTATAAACTGGGGGGCAGTTTTAGCCACTGTTACTTGAGCATGGCTAGTCCATGCTGCTTTTTGTTGTGGTACTAACATGGGGGTGTGGTTATCCTTGGCAATTCTTGCTAGTCACCCTCCTTTTGTAGCTTGTTCCAAGTTTTGAGGTTGTACAGCACAGTATGAGGTGTAACCTAGTAGTGTTAGGGTGCTGTTGTGAGCCGGCTCAGTTTTCTGTTACAGCGCAGATATCAACATTCTCCATACTGGGTGAGTTTAGACTGCATGCATCTTGCTGTTTCAACTTATCCCTTATCTTATTCTTATCCCTTCTGATACCTATGGAGATAGGTTTGTGTTTTGAGCCTTACCTATTCAGGGCACACTGTGGGTGACAACAGCCTTTGCCAGTATCCATACGGCCTGCACTGATAGGTGCACGCCAGTCCTAGCAGGTGGTGCATCATGTCATGCTCAGCATGTCATCCCAGACTGGCACACATTGGATCCCCTTTGACTAACTGCGATACTTCAGTCAATTGTTGCACTTGATCATCTCATTGTCATGTTGTGGCATGATGCTTGGTGAGGGTAGGATGTTAGTCAGGGTCCTCAGGTGTGCATATAGTACATGGTGTTACATTACTTAACACATAGCATTCATGCCTCAGGTGGTGCTGCAGGGCTGTCTCTGTCGGATGCATATTACACTTCCCTGTACATGTTTGAGAGCAGGTTGTGTCATGTTAGGCATCCCTGTTACTATATGAGTGAGTCAGAGAGGGGTATCATTCCCAGGGTTCCTACTGAGCCAGTGTATGTGCTATGCGTTGCCTCTTTGCCAAGGCCAGGGCATACTGGGCACGCCTGCTTCTGCCTACTGGGGCAGGCTCAGGTTGTTCCTCCTCCGAGTCACGCTCTGCCTGTGATGGCCTTGGCAATGGTGGGGGGCTGTTTGGCCCGGCCCTATGCTGGTCCTGCTGCAGCTGTTTTCGCAAGATCATATTATGTAGCATAGCACATACCATGACAATTTGGGTACATGTAGTTGGTGTGTACTGCAAGGCTCCACCAGATGTGTCCAGACACCAGAACCGTGACTTGAGCAGCCCAAACACACGCTCTGTTACATTACGTATTTGTGCGTGTGCCTCATTATGGCGTTCCTGTTCAGGTGTGTGTGCGTTTCTGAAGGGTGTCATCAGCCACGGCTCCAGTGCATAACCTGCATCCCCCACTAGCTGTCCATGCGGGATGTCCCCATTGGCAAATGTCTGGTACAGCTGCGTCAAATGCCTGATGTGGGAATCGTGGTAGCTCCCAGGTCAGCCAGCACACACATTCATTATTATGCCCTGGGCATCACACACGACCTGGCAGTTGATGGAGGGGAAGCCCTTGCGGTTGATGTATGCCCTACCCCGCTCACCGGCTGGTGCTTTGATGCGTATGTGCGTGCAGTCTATTGCACCCAGTACCTCAGGGTATTCCGCTATTTGCTGGAAGAGATGCATATTGCTGGCCAATACCTCACGGGCATTGGGGAAATATACATGATCACCGACATGTGCTGACATGGCATCCAGGAACTGGTGCAGTACCCTGGAGGCTGATGCCTGTGATATCCCCATCATATCACCAGTTGGTCTCTGGAAGGTACCTGTTGCTAGTATTCTTAGGCCAACACATACCTTGGTTTCCACTGGGATGGGTTCCCCTCTGTTGGTTCTGTGTGTGAGGCGTGGCCTGCACAGCTCCACTATTTGCTGCAGGAGGTCTCTGTCCACTCTATAGCGCTCTACTATCTCCAGCTCATGTAACCCATGGTAGGTGACCCTGGGCCTGTACACTCTTCTCCGTCTCCTCACTGTGGGTTGTCTGGCACCATCTGCATTGTCACCACCCTCAGCAAGTCGCCTATGTCTCATTATGACAGCTATGGCAGCCCCTAACATTTCTGCTCTGAGTTCAGCTTTTCAGTTTTCACTTCTGATAACTTAACTCCTGTCTTGCAGTGTCTCTTGAGAGAAACATTCTGCACTGCTGTTTGCAGAGTTTTAAGTGCTGGGCTGGGCTACTATTCTGCCTGTGTAATTGCCTGCATCTAATTGTTTTCACCTGCTAGCTCCAGCAGTATTCCCTGCTAACTTCCTACTAAATATGTTGCTTCCTTTTTCCTTTCTGTTTCCTCAGGGAGGAGCCGTGTGCAAACCAGCAGAAACACGCTCACAGTGGCTTACACGCGCACACACATACTTACACAGTTCAGAATCTGCTTATTCGATTTAAAACACGTGCACGCCCACGCAAACGGTGTTAAACATCTCCCAACATGCTCCCACATGCTCAGTCTGCCTTACACGCGCGCACACTGCCTTACACGCGCGCACACTGCCTTACTCGTGCTTCGTGGCGTGCACACGTGCGCATACACATCCAACAAGAAACTTTGGTGTAGGCAACAGTGTACACCTTCCATTTCTTGACTTTCTCATGCTTACTTAGTGGCACACCTCTTTCCATGATATCTGTCTGACATCTGTCATGTAACTCTAACCTCCAATGAACTGCATTTCTTTCTACCATTCCCCCCTGTGATGTCACCTATCTCCTACTCTGTTCCTCCCCCTTATGTAACTCTTACACTACTCAGAATGTGCTCATTTGCTATGTGACAGTGGAATTCAGTATCCTTACACTCATTTGCATCAGATTGCCTACTAATGCTTAGTTACATCTCTTAGACTCAGCTTCCCCCCTTAGCAGCCACTACACGGTGGCCATGTTGGTTTTGGTCTGCTGGTCCCTGCATTGACATTCCATGTATTGCATAAAACCCACATTTGTGGGTTTAAATCCTTCATTTTATGTTCTATGCAGCACAGCCCGTTTGCTGGGCTGCGCTGGTTTAAACATCGGCAATCGCCGAAAAAAATTATATTTTCATATATTTGCATCAGGTTACCTTGCCAATGGCCACATATTTGGCCATTGGCATGCTGCCTGACACATATGCACCCTTTATTTGGAGCTGACATGGCTCCATTGCAGTTTTTGCAGAAACGTACTCAGTTGTCAACTGAGTACATTTCTGCAGCTAAAATGGCTCTTACATGGGCTGTTCTGGGCTTCCTGGATCGCTAATCATCCTCATTTGCATGCTATTCGGCTGCAAGTGAGGTGATTAGCTTATCCACGCCCACTCCGTGTAAGAGCCGTTTTAGCTTGGCTCTTACACGGACTTTGGGCTGTTCCTGGATCGCGAAGGCTGCATGGAGTCTTACACTACTCTTAGACTCTGTGCAAGCCTTCGTGAATCCGGCCCATAGTTTAAACAATCAATATCAGACAATTTAGAAACAGCAGTTACAGCTTTACCATGCAGTAGGGGGGTCAAGAATGTGAGGGGGACGGAGCATGAATGACTAACTGGTAGCAGCATTTTTTAGAGCTCCACAAAACTAATTCAAATAACAGGGAAATAATTAATTTCATCGAACCAAAATATCCAACTATTATTGATAAACTTATGAACTAATAGTGTACTAACTTTGAAAGCTGTTTGTCAATATTTTCCTGTCAAATTAATCTGGAGACTACTATAGCCACTTGGAAATGAGTAACTCAAAGAACTCACACTCTGAAACAGCCTTGAAGAAGGAAATCCAATTGATGTCCTCTGTACTGCAGGAGCTGTCATTGAAAATGGATAATTTTAAGGACAACCTTGAAAATCTAAAAGAGAACTGCCAAAAACAAACAGATGTCTTTAAAGAATTATTACAGCAGCAACAAACAAAAATAATGCACATTGAAACATCTCTCTCTCTGATATAGATGGAAGGTTGAAGGAAGAAGAGAACCAAAGTGAATTTCTTTTACAACAAAATAACTGGTTAATCAACAAGATAGATGATTTAGAAAACAGGGAAAGGCGCACTAATATTAGAATATTTGGTCTTCCGGAGAAAGCTGAGGGTCAGGACATTATTTTATTTTTAAATTCCTGGTTGCCGGAATTCTTAGACCTAAAAGAAGGACTGTCAAATGGCATAGAAAGGGCTCATTGAGCCATAGGAAAACCTGTATCATTATTCCCTAATACTTCTCCTAGATCCATTGTAATAACGTTTTTATCATACCTTGATAAAGAACTTATACTAAAGTCAGCATGGAGGAAAAGTCCTTTAAAGTATAAACAACACCAAATAAGGTTTGATAATGACTATTCAACTAGAGTTCTAGGTTTAAGGAAGAAAGCATGGCCATTTGTAAAATTCCTGAAACAAAACAAAATTAAAGCTCAACTTGCATACCCTGCAAAAATCAAGATTCTTCACTCAAATGAAATGAGAACCTTCGACAACATAGATGAGGCAGCTTCTTTTATCAAGAACAATAATATAATTACAATTCCAGAAGAAATGGACTGCTCAACATCTAACTCACTGAAAAGATCCCAAGAAAAAAAATCCTGGACTGATGCAAAGAAGAAGAAACAAAGAACTGAAATAAAAAATGTAACAAGTTTAAATACTCTCAAAGATTCTACTAAAAAGTGAAATATATACTAAAGGAAACTGAAACCAAAATGTATGTACATTTACTTTTTTTAGTTGTCTCAATATGCATAATATTGTTTATAATCCTTCTGTTTTTCTTTTTTAATACAGTGATGCTACAACTCTACTTACTACAGGATGAGGCTGTTTGTGTTAAGTGGTTAGCACAACGACACTCATATCAAATTTAAATGTGTAGTATTGTAGGGATTGTTTCTTTCAAAAAGCTCATTTTAATTACTTAATAGATTGTCTTGATGGGATAGAATTGAGAACAGGAGGTGGGGAGAGGAAGGAGAAGAGCAGTGAATGATCTGGGTGTCTCCGTTAAGAAATACTGACATGCAGCTCATATAGATGGTTTGTAACCATCGGGTTTCATGTGGCTACAAGATATCAAGCAATAAGCAGTAGGTATCAGTAAAAAAATATAAATATAGTAGTTATATAACTGATCGGTGTTGAACACTTCATTGTTACAGTTTAAAAGTATCATCTCTCTTTTTTTTTCTTCACACAAACTGTTTGACGAGGATAAGAATAAATAACGGCTGTTTACAAGAAACCACAAGCTCATTTCACAGTCAAACACACTTGCGAACACATGAATAGCGTACTTGTAATCATTCAACACCACAGTAACACTAATAGCTTGCACTCACGCGCTACAAGGATACAATGATGTAAAAGAGAGAGAAAGAGGACAGAATACAGTATAGTCTTACTAGGGAGAGAGTAAGAAAAAGGAAAAAATAGTGTGAACACATTCAGCTTTATCGGACGACAACAACTATAAAATCCAATGTGAAAAAAGCCCACTATACTAGTACACGAACTAAATCACTAAAATATAAATATAAATAAGAACAGTTACTTTCACAGAGTGGTGAGAGGCAGGGATTCAGTGTATAAACTGTTAGTCAAGATACCAAGAGTTTTCACGTCAACACAACTGTACACTTCCTGTTAGTCTTAAAGTGACAAGCACCCTCTAATATAGTCCTGATAACACGCTGATTATTAATGGTCCAAAACATTCAGGAAATGGTCAGGAAAATGTTTCGAATTTTATGTACAGAATTTATTTTATCTTCCAAAAGCTTCTGATTTCAAAGTTATATTTGCACCTTCTTGACTGTAGCTGTTGTACTCCTTATAAAAAACCCTGTGACAGATTTTAACATTGTTTTAATTAAAAATATTTACATGCCTGTGTGTGTGTGTGTGCGTGTGTGTGTGTGTGTGTGTGTGTGTGTGTGTGTGTGTGTGTGTGTGTGTGTGTGTGCGTGTGCGTGTGCATGTGTGTGTGTGTTTCAGTACACCTAGCATAGCACGTTCAAAGGATATATGGTTAATCAGCTGAGTGGATTTAAACTTCAAATTCCAGCAATTTTAAAATACTGATGGACAGTTAATCTGTAAAATGCAGTGACATGATATTTTACAAGTGGCAACAGATATGATTTTAATTGTCCACAGCACTGACATAGAAAAGTAGGCTACATTATGTACAGTTAGTGACAGGTATAACAGCAGTCTGCTGCCAATCATAAACATGCTGAAAATCTCTCTTAGATTGATGTTTAACTCTTTAATAGATTGTATTTCAAAAGGATAATTGACTTGTATATTGTAAAGCTCTTGGATAGATTCAGAATACTTAGTTGGAATAAATATGAAGTACTTTATAATAAAAGTAATGATAAGACAAGGCTAAACAATAGGAAGAAATAAGTCTACACAGTTCAGGAAAACACTGTACAATAACTCTGTAAGAATTAGAGAAACATAGTCAAGTGATTTATTCTACAAATCTCAAACATGGAAATATGAGTCTGTATGTGTCAATCTACAAATATGTATATAAGCACAGAAATGAGCACAAAATAGTGACAACACACAAATATGTTTATAATCTACATGGCTAGATTTGACAATGTGCACATGTGCAAATACAGACATATCATTTTAACTGATTCTAGTTATGATTATATCTTTTATTTAGAAACTTAATTTACTTTTTGTCATGCATAGAAACTCATTTACTGCACCATAGCTAAGCTGCACAACAAAGGAAATACTACAATGTACTTCAGTGGGCATTCTGAGTCTGATATTTTTTAATCAGTAAGCTTATCCTAAATAAAAATATAGTTGGTTTAATAGTTATTTCTGACAGAAAGTTAAAACTGTTATATTTGAATGAATAAACAAGATGGGTCTTATATAAAAAGTTTATAAAATATTTCTTTAACCTATAGTAAAATATATGTGTTAAACTTATGGATTATATGAAAAGACAAAGGAATAGTAAAAATTGTAAGACTCTAATATGCATTATAAACTAGGATTCAAAGTATATAACCAAATAGTCAAAGAAACATTGAATATAATAAGTAATCTATGAGTATTAAATTATCTTGAACAATAACTAGTTTGCAGAGCTTACCATATGTTTGCACTAACAAAAATTATATGTTTTTTTTTTTTTTTAGTAAAAAACAATATCACAACTGTGTATGTAATACAATTTCTTGATTCATGAGAAATTTACAAGCATATACCATTCAATGATTTTTTTTTTAAATCTTAATGTATTTATGTAAAATAGATTTCATTACGATCAATATGTATTTGGAAAATATTTTATCTATCATCTACTATTAGATGATTAACTTGAACATTTGATGCATATATTACTATGTTAATAGTTCTGTCATGTACATATATAGAAAATCTATAATCACATCAGATTCAGAAATTATTCAATAGTTGATATCAGTCAGTCACTATGAATGGTTCAATGAAAATAGTATATAAAATACATGTTTGTGTCTTTGCAAATTGTTCATATACATAAGGGAGAGAGAGAAGAGGAAAAGTAGATGACATTAGAGCAATTGGATGTCAGATTTAATTTATTTGAGATGAATATACTTAGCCATATGATTGATATGATATTAAATGTTCATAATAAGGAATGTATTTATATATATGTATATAGCCTACAATTACTTATGTGTTTCACTATGTATATAATATGTAGAACCATAAATATCATTCAACATATACTAGTTTATAATTTCAAAGGTCTCTAAGAATACAAGAATGGAGCATGAGGAAATCTGTCTACCAAACATGAGGGTTAATCTGGTAGATATTTTGTTTATGTCTATCAGATTAGGAATGTATATCATTCCATGTGTGATGGGGGGAAGGTTGAAAGAAAAGATTATATTAATCAAAATAATTTTACTTAAATCATTTTACACTTTTTTATTATGGCCTGAAATGAACATCAATATAAAAGTATTACAAAAGAGATTCAGTCTATTTATGATACATGAAATAAGGAGAATTTTGTTCCAAATACAATACTATAAAATGTACTTGAATATTAATATAAATATTAGCAAGCATGAAACTCAACAACAAACATGGACTTAACACTACTTTCACTGAACATAAATGGTTTAAATAATCCAAAGAAAAGATCAAACCTACTAAAATATTTAAAATTAAACAAAGCGCAAGTAATATTTCTTCAAGAGACTCACTTTAAAGATGATGAAAAGCATTTATGGAATCCAAATGAGTATACAACAATAGCGCAATCGTCATATAAAACCAAAACTAGAGGAGTTAGGATATTATGTAGAAAAAACATCATTAATCTCCAAATTCTTTATAGCCATGAAGATAAAGAGGGGCTTATAACACTTGTTATAATAAAATTCAATAATAGAATCTGGACATTAGTAAATCTTTATTGGTTCCCAGGAATAGGAAAAAGTACGAAAAAGAAACATCTAGACTTTATTAGTAAAATATATAAAGGTAGCTTGATATTAGGTGGTGACTTTAATTGCATTCTTGATAATTCAGAGACCACCAACAAAAAAATTTACGTATAACTCCTATAGCAAAGCTACTCAAAAAATGGGTTGAAAATCACAATTTAACAGACACATTTAAATTTAGAGAAAGTAACTCACTGTTATTTTCGCACCAAGATCACAGATTTACAACCCAAACAAGAATAGATAAAATGTTTGTTGCACAAGACCTTGATGCAAAGATAAATAGTTTTACAATCATACCATGTTCATTATCAGATCATAGAGTAATCCTTATTAATATTCAAACAAATTTTAAAAAATTAATACAAATGACAAGAATTCCAGCATATATTACGAAACTAAAAGAATTTAAACCTTGACTACTCACAGAGTTGAAATTCTTTCTAGGCACTAATCTCACTAATGAAATCAGCATAGTTATGGTATGGGATGCTCTAAAAGCCTATATTTATGGTAAAATTATCACATGGTACAAAAATAAACTAAAAGAATGGGAATCAGAATTACTCAACATACAAAATACAAATCATAAAAATAAATAATAATAATTTAACAAATGCACTGACTAATAAGAAGAAAATTAACACTCTGCATGAAAAGTTTAATGAAATTCTAACACATAAAACTAATCTAGCACTAGAAAGATTAAAATTAAACTCATATGCTGTTTCTCCTAAACATATGCATAACTTGGCGATAAGAGTTAAAGTACAATCTAAAAGAAATAACATTACTACTATTATACATGAAGGAAGGAAGAACAAGAAAGTGTCAGATAGAAGTGATATATTAGATGCTTTTAAATACCATTTTACAGAACATTATAAGATGGAAGGAACTCAAACAAAAAACTTTAATTTAGATTTGAAACCCGAATTGATTAAAACAATCCCAGAAAATTTTAAATTAGAACTTCAAAAGCAAATTACTCTTAAAGAAATTTCATAGAAAATCAAAGAAAGCAAAAATAATAAAGCACCAGGAATGGGTGGTATTATAGCTGAAATATACAAAATCTTTCCATCATCTATAATCTCAGTCTTTCAAAAAACCTTAATAGAAATACAAACACACAACACCATTTCACCATCTTGGAGATACTCATTAATTATTCCTATAATAAAAGAAAATAAAGATGCATCAAAATGCAGTTCCTATAGACCAATTTCATTACTAAACAATGATTATAAAATCTTTATGGCTATTCTAGTCAATAGAATCAAACAATTTATGATATAAATTATAAATGAAGATCAAACAGGATTTATACATAATAGGTGCACCTATAATTATATACAAAGAATACTAACTATTATTGACTATTTAAGCAGAGAAAAACAAGAGGCCTTAATAGTTGCATTGGATATAGAGAAAGCTTTTGACTCCTTAAACTGGGATTTCTTGTTCAAAATGTTAGAATATTATGAGTTTCCTAGCTCCTTTATTTCATTAATAAAGAACATATAAAAACAATTTAGCATATGTAAAATTAGGACCTTTCACCTCTGAATCAATAATATTGACAAATGGCACAAAACATGGTTGTCCCATGTCCCCCATATTATTTGCATTAGCCATTGAAATATTTGCCATCTCAATACAAAACAATCCCAAAATAGAGAGTATAAATTTATATAATCAATATAATTCAAAAATAATGTTATTTGCAGATGATATATTTTTTACCACATCTACTTCTAAAAAGTCATTAAAAGAATTAGATATACAAGTTGATACATTTTATTCAATTTCAGGATTACATTTTAACAAAACAAAATAAAATTTTATGATATTGAATAAAAAAATGATTTTCAAATAAATGATAATCATACAATTGGTAAACAATCTCTCACTTTAAACTATCTAGGTATAACATTAAGTACAACATTAGAAAAAAATTTAAATATAAATTACAGGGAAATCATAGACACAATAAAGTCAAATATAATAAAACGGAACAAAATATATATAACATTTGAAGATAGATTGCAAGTAATAAAAATGATATTACTTCCAAAAATCCTATATATAGCACAAGCTAGTCCGGTAATACCAGACAAATATTTTTTAAAAGAAATAAATACATTATTATTAAGATTTCTTTGGCATCCTAACAAAAACAGAATAGCTTATACACACCACATTAGACCATGGAAACTAGGTGGAATCAATTTCCCGGATATTGAAACTTATATTAGAGCCTCCATTTTTAAAATAATTATAAATTGGATAGATCCGTGCTATTCTTCTAACTGGAAATCTCTCCACACTGTTATTTATTCAAATGAAAATACCATTTTAAAGAATTTAATGATAGACAATAATATTAATAAACCATGGCATATTTTATGCGCTAGCCTTCAATATAATCTAACAAAACCTACTAATCTAAAATACTTAAATGATATGTATAATTCATTTAGAAGATTTGTAACTTCTAATACAGATATAAAGTTATGGCTAGAACTTTTATATCCTTTCAATGTAACAAGAAATTTTCCAAACAAAATGCATAGGATGGTTTTCATTACTTGGGAAAAGAAACAATTAATTTGCTGGCAACAATGCATTAATGAACATAAGGTTTTGGATAGTCAACTTATAATAAAAATGTATAATCTCTCTACATCAGACTGGGTATTATTACAAAGCATATTACAATACTCACAAGATCGATGCAGAATAATTAACAAATCTTCTTTTAGAGATAAACCTGCACTTATAACTCATTTATATGAAATAGTATACAATAATCAAAATTGGGAAAATTTGACATCAAAATTATATAAAATTTTAATAAATTATAAAGTTAAACTCAATCAAAAAATTTGGAATCATATAACAAAAGGTCATTCAATAAAATTATCACTGGAAAACAAAACCAAAATACTAAATTCTGTTAAATTGACATCCAACATACAATTTTGGAGAATTTACACATGGAAATTTTTGCACAGATCTTTTTTTATGCCAAATAGATTAAAAAATGTAATACTTCTAATAATGTTACATGTTGGAGATGCTTGCAGAGTTGTAAAGCAAATTGGATACATGTATTTCATGACTGTATTAAAGTTAAAACATTTTGGGAAGATGTCAGCAATTTCATGCAAGCCATATTCTCAGATACATTTGTAGTAAGTAAATCTCTAATTTTGTTGAATGTTAATGAGAATTTAGATTTAAATAATAGCAATCTCTACCTACTATGGAACATTCTAGCAAATGCTAGAAAATGTATTGTCAGAAAATGGAAATCAAATCTGGAACCATCATTTAAAGAATTTCTGCTAATATTGAAGGAAACTGCATTACTGGAAACCAGAGTAAAAGAACTAAGATTAGCACCAAGATGATGGAACAAGAATCCATGGGAAAAAATACTATCACTTATTGAGACACTAAACTTGAATTCAAACTCTTAATGAGAGTAAAAGAAAAAGGAACAAATGATCTCTCATTAATATGATGTTACTCTGACTAGACTGATCAATATAATAATTTAATTTCAGGCCAACTGTAAATATTGTATATAGCTAATCATACTGTTTTACTTATCAGAAAATTATTAAGATTATTATACAATGGAATTATTTGAAAGATTAATAAAAAACACTTGGAGCATAAATATGATGACAAACAAGAACCGCACCCAGAGCCCTTGGTCAACATTATACTGTTTACATACCCTTTCAAACATATGAATAAAACTATCAAGATTATCACCCTCTGTAAATTGTGGAATAAATGTACTGACCTTTATTGCTTCTCTGGTTCGGTTACTCCCTTCGCCATTACCTCCATGACCCTGTTGAAGAGTCAGCATTTCCTTTTCATGTTGCCCTTCCCTCTCATTTTCTTTAGCCTCCAAACATCTCAGTCTCTCATTTTCTTTGGCCTCTAGCCATCTCAGTCTCTCTGCTGGTTTGACCTTCTGTTCAAGTCTCTTTAACTCCAGATGGATTTTTAAGTCCTCTGTGGAAATGTTGAACTGTCCATTTTCTGAGAGCTTTACATCCCCAAGGCCAGTCTGATTGTCCTCCTGGTTGCTGGTCTGTGATACAGCTATGTTTAAGGCTGTAGTCATTTCTGCTTTAGTCAGGTTGGGATGCACCAGTCTTTTGTCTTGGCACATCTCAGGCAACTGGCTCCTTGTCAGCTTGCCATACTCCTCTGATGACATCCTTGCCTTCTCTCCCTGACTAACTAAGCTAACAAAAAATAAATGAAACTATTGTGATATGAAACTCTGAATGTTCACTTTGTGGCTGATCGAGAGTAGAAGCACCTTCTTTAGTGACCACTGTTTACAGGCTACAGGAGTTCAATATCCACACCACTGAATCCCAATATGTGATGTGATGATTCCCACCACTGCCAGCCAATAAATGTGATGCCCCACCACTGGACCAGTAATCAAGGAGCCTCAAGCCTCACCATTGGCACCCATGGGGGATGTACATTGGGACGATGACAGGTACACACACAGTATTTCCAGATGCAGCTCTCTGCATCAAGTGTAATTTCCCTTAAGAGCACACAGAGACCACAGTCAGTCTATGGATGGTTTCTCCCTTTTTCTCCAGATCCCCAATAAGACTCTCCACTGGCACAGCTATAGAGTTGAGATCTCAGCTGAGTGACCAAACCAAGACCTCCAGCACCCTTTCTGTCCGACCAGTGCTTTGTGTCCCTGCCCAAGTAGCTGACACACACACTCTTTGAGGTTTGAGTTAGACACACACACAGACACACACACACACACACACACACACACACACACACACACACACACACACACACACACACACACACACACCTGGGAAAGGCTGGCACCATTTTACAATCTATGCCCCCTTTTCCCAGACTATAAGGTAGTTATCACTGCCACCAGCCAGCTCCTTATCAGTTACTTTAAGGCCCTTAACAAAGGGTGTCCAATCTTACTGTGTAATGTTACTATCAGTACAAATGAGCATTTGACTAAGAGCAAGGCTATTAGGAGTGGCCCACGGTGTCACCAAATATATATGCAAGTACTCTCATAACTTAAATATCTCTAGACAGATCAGCCATAATGAAATGTTTAAATATATTTAATAATAAGTAAGAAAAGATCAAGACAATACCAAATATATATTTACAGTGACATCAGAGTTCAAAATCACAGGAAATATTTAAAACAACATTGCAGGATAGTCTCAAATAAATAAAGTAAAACATCTAAGCTAAGATTTGCTATATTCCTGACTATATCTAAGAGAATTACTGTAACCTAATAACTTACTACAGAACAAGGCAAATGTGGTGAATGAATGTTATGTAGTTGTTGGTAGGTCAAAGACAGAATACAGAATGCTATCTCTCTCAGAGAGTTCTCAAATTAATATCTCAAATATTACTGCTGGGTTAGCTGGCAGAATGACATCACTTCTTGTCACCTGACTTCAATTCTCAGGCTCAAAACAACCATAGATGGCAGCTGGTAGCATTTAGCATTTAACAATAACAATAAAACACTTCCAAAATAGTACAGAAAGCTTCTCAGCACAGACATTGTGTTTGTAGCTGCCATAAAGTAATTTAATTTCAGCTAAATTTCTGACGCCTTGCTGGACTGAAGTTAACCTCCTGTGTTCCAGTTTTCACTGTTAAAATATATACATTTAAACAGTTACAATAGTGCATGTACATTTCTGTTCTCTTCCAGCAGGGCACACTGTGGATACATCTTTAAGCTCAGTACTTTATAAAATATCTTCTTAATAGGTCTATATTATATAAATGAAGCATTAAAATGTTGACTCACCTTTGACTGACCCATATTTCTTGAAACTGCACAACATTGAACCCTCAAATCACCAATTTCTTTCCAAGGGAAAGAAATCGGTAGCCCAAACACACATACCGCATTACAACAAACACTATTATAGTGGGAGGGTTCACCCCCCCACACCCCCCTAACTAAATATACTAACTCCAAGATCGCAGTACAGTCAGGAAAAAGGCAGATTTAAAAGAATGGCCAACCAATTTCTTTCCCTTGGAAATAAATTGATGATTTGGCCGTTCGATGTTCTGCAGCTTCAAGAAATAGCATCGATGATTTGGCCGTTCGATGTTCTGCAGCTTCAAGAAATAGGGGTCAATCAAAGATGAGTCGACATTTTTAATGCTTTGTTTATATAATATAGACCCTTTTTAACACACATTTGTACAAACCTAGTTTGATATATACATGACATACAGCTCCAATATATTTGTAACCCAAGCATTTTACATGAAGCATGTTGACATTTACAAATGACACATAACCATTTACAAAATTCCAGACAGCTGTGCTGGCAGTATCTCCCTTTCTCACACTTCTATATAAATCATGTTGATATTCACAAATAACATATAATTATTTAAAAAATTCCAGCTAGCTGGGCTGGCAGTATCTCCTTTCCTCACAAAAGGAAACAAACTTCGATTTTGTATTGAAAAATGTCCACCAAATTATTAGTGATGATCTTACCTATATAGCCCAAATGGTGCTGTGGTGATATTTTTGAGAAAGTAAATTATACATTAATTTTGTTCTTAAGATAACACAACTGTGGAGTGGGGAGGGAGACTGAACTCACAGGCATTCTCACAATATGAGAGCAGAGCTTTAGCATTATGACCCACTTGTCCATATATATACAGAAGAACACATGCACAAACTTACTTCTGACATTGCACAGTTATACTGCTAACTTTGAGCAGTGCCAGTATTGACAGGTGTGTCACTTGTGCATGAAAGTTATGCATTCTTTTTTTTTAATCCTTACTAATGTTAACATTAAAAGCCAGACATTATGAAACATGTATACTCACACCAGCACTCTTTTAGGTGCTCCAGTCTGTTCTTCTGTAGCTGCTCATTCCTTTCAATTTCTTCAAAGACTAAATACATAAAAAGGGCATAATATAACATTTATGGATGGCATGCAGTGGCATGTTATTTGTAGAGCTATAATAAGTTATATGAATAGTACAGATGTGGGGACTGCTGTTTAACTTCATCTACCATTGGCTTAGGAGGTCAGGATGTTGGTGCCTCTAGTCACTGTCAGATGATGGTACTGTTACCACATGCATGGGGTGCTAGTAGCATAAGTGATAGCCTAGGCCAAACTACTCCAGGCTTTGTTCTTATACTGATACCCTTGATAGGCCTCCTGCAGGAGCCTCTGGCTGGACTTTTTATGAAGGCTATCCAGAAAAATGTAGATTCCTCTGCACACCACCTTTGTGCCCTAAAATGACACTGCCCTCTCTTTATCCATCTTGATAACTCACTTTGAGGAATCTCAGGGGAAGATGACAGAGAAGTCACACAAAAACAATTGCCAAGTGTCTGATTTGCCACTCAGTGATGGGTATTGATGAGTACTTTATTTGTGTGATGGCACTTGTGAAAGATGGCAGATCCCTATTTATGCTGATAAAAATACATGCTTTACAGCAATTCCTTCTGCAGATAGTTAAATAATGCATGACAGTTCATTCACCCCTAAAATGAGGCTGACCATGCATCTACAATGAAGCCTGCAGGAACCTACATGTATGCACTGCATTGAGTAGAAATCTACTTAATGTCTAACAGGTATGCTTGTCACACAGACTTAGAGATTTAGAAACAATACTGAGTTGAGTCCTAATTAGCATAATCATTGCACTCAGACAGACAAATCTACATAATGATAGGCAGAGAGCCTCATCACACTAAAGAAGAAGCTTTGAGCACAGATTTATAGACACAGAAGTAGTTCATTCAGGTTCATCCAGTGCAATTCCTCGTAAAGCCATTTCCTTTCCTCAGCTGTGCTGATGATAACTGTGCCTTGCTCTTTGTACATTGGTAGCATGTTTGCCTATGGGTACACATATCTTTGTGTAGCTTTCCCATGCTCTGTATACTAATCTGAATATATATTATATACATGTTTTATTTATTTATTTTTGTCCAGAGTCAACTTTGTGCACCATCTGGCATAACAGTAAATAAAGCCTCCTGCAGATACATATTTACAATGGCTGTGGCAGCCCCTAACATAATTTTATGATTTACTCTGTGCCCAGGCAGATGACTGAGTTCAAATATAAACCAGGTGGAGAGTCATTGCATGGCATTTAAACATGTTTGAATCATCCCACAATCTTGTTTTGCTTCATTATCATACACAGTGTATCACTATATAGTCGTTAGCATATAATATGACTGACCGGATTATTTTGGCTAGCCACATCATATAGTTTGGTTTTCTGAATTGCACACACCCTGCAAATTTGCTTAGCACTATGTGGTAAATTTTTCTGAATCCAGTCCAGAATTTGTTCCAGTAGGCAACATAGAGTTATATTTAATAATATGCATTGCTTCAGTTTTGTCCAATTATCTTTTTTTCTAATCTGTAGTCCAACAATTATTTATTTTAACACAAACATCCAGTTGCCATTTAAGATCTCTAGTATTACCCGAATGTTTCTCATTTTAATATTCAGCCACTCGTGTATTTATCAAATTACAGTGCATTTCATCACAGAGATGATCATGATGCAGGCTGCAAGCTGTTATTTTATAGTGCAAACTACAGGAACAGGGGGCTGGATTCAGAAAGCTTTACCACATCATGCTAAGCAAATCTGCATGGTTATGTGTGACTCAGAAAGCACGGTTACACAACATGGCTAGGACATGGTCACTCATGCTATATGGTATAATGCGCCACCATGTATAACAAAGAGGGAAAACAAGAAGGTGGTGCAATTCAGAGATGTTTAAATGTCATGCAATGGAGCTGCAAATGATTTACTTTGAACATGGTCATATGTTTGTGTTCAGATAGAACTAACTGCAGACTTATGTTAGGGGTTGCCACACCCATGGTAAATGTGTATCTGCAGGTGGCTCTGATTGCAGTAGCTATGCCGAGCAGTGTGTGACATCATCTTTGTAGGTGCTGGATCATCCAACTACACATAACATTTCATGCCCTCCATACCACTGACACAGTGTACCAGTACCAAGTGGACATGGACAACATGCAACAGACTGTGTAAATGTGACACCCTGTTCTGGAGCCCTGTAGGAGTTGTGGAGTACCTATTCCAGTGGATTCCAAGGTATGTGTGACTTTACGTATAAATACATTTATTTTAATTACTTTTCTTCAGTTCATACCACACACGGAGTATTACACTGTTCAGTTTTCACTGCATATGCAATGTCGGCATTTATTTCTAAATGCAGGTATGCAGTGAAAAACAACTCATCATGCCACCAAATACTTTGCTGCTGTGACAGCTACCTCCTTTGTTAGCTATACTGCTTGGACATGTTATAAGAAGGTAATACATTTTGCATTTGTATAGCTATAAAGGGATGTGCTTTTCTAATTGTATCAGATGGAGTATTTAAAAAAAAAAACTAGTTTCCCAAATTAAATGCCTGACTAATTTTATAGGTAAATGTTGGACTCTTTCTTATACTGTTTAAGAAGGTAAGAAGGTATACTAAAGTGTGATACATGAAAAGCATATAATTCTAATTTAACTACAGTAGCCAACCAGGGGGACATAATGTGTACTGGGACTGATTTTTGGCCGGATTCAGCAAGCTCTGCACAGAGTGTCTGAATAGTGCAAGAACTGCTGCATGCAATATGGCTGCTGAGTGATCCAGGAATGAGCCCCTGAGACGTGCATGAGTGGCCTACACTATTCCCACACAGACACCACTGCTATATGCTAATTTCCTCATTTGCTGGTGAAAACCATGAAAATGAGGTGAATTAGCGATCCAGGAAGCAGGCAGGAATCTGTGCAGGAATAGTGTAACCTGCAGAAATGTATTCGGTTACTAACAGAATACATTTCTGCAAATTACAAAACGGAGGCATGGCAGTTCCAAAGGAAGCATGTATTCAATGCAGCAGGCATACCAATGGCTAAATATATGGCCATATGCAAGATAGCAGTGTTTCACATGTCTTTTTTGCTCATAAAGTGCAAGTTGATGCAAAATAAGAAGTTATGTACTCACCATAATAGTTGCAAAATTATAAAAAAGTAACTTTTATTTTTTTTGGCCGATTTCGACCGTTTAAGTGTAGGGTAGCATTGCTGAAATGGGATTGAGCCAAAAATAAGAAAAAAAGTGGAAAATAAGCTTTTAAACCCAAATCAGCATTTTGCCATGATAGTCAATGGCATGCATAAAACAACAATACCAGGGAGTAGTGGTTGCTATGGGGGGAAGGCTAAGTGTGAGTGTGGTAACTATGAATTAGCATTCTGTTTTATGCAAATAAGGGGACTGATACTGAATCACAGATTTCCTCTCAGTGTTAGTTTGCGCCTAACCATGTAGGTGCAGCAATACCACAGTGCAAGTCTAAGAGCTGAATGACTTCATAAGGGGTGTACCATGCTTGCTGTAAACTCATTGAAGCTGTGTGGCTCACGTTTGCCCTTAGCTAAGCACAGCTAAGGAAAGGGGAGTGTCAGATGTTCATGAGCAGTGTGTACATAGCCTAAATGGGTGTGCACGCCGCGGCACCGGGTTTTAAAAAAAAAAAAAACAGGAAATAGCAGCTCTGTGCACATCTGAGCACTGGGTATGCATGGCACATGTCTGGGCTTAAACAAGAAGCCAATAGGAAGGTAAAACAGCAGTAGGAAGGCAATCAAGGAAAACTAGGATAACTGGCAGGTGGAATGTATCAGAATCAGCCAAATACACATGCAGCAGCCCAGCACACTACTATAAACTATACAAACACCTTGCAGACTGGTTTTTGGGGAAACAGCAGTAGGAAGGCAATCAAGGAGAACTAGCATAGCTGGCAGGTGAAATGTATCACAATCAGCCAAATACACATGCAGCACCCCAGCACACTACTATAAACTATGTAAACACCTTCCAGTGTGGTTTTTCCCAAAAACTCTACACCACCAGTGTACACAGATGGGGAAATTTTACCTGACAAAACTAACAAAATGTTAGGGGCTGCTGTCACTCTCATACATCAATATGTGGAAGAGGCTGAGGGTGGTGAGGATGTGAATGCTGATGACCAATCCACAGTGAGGAGAAGGAGAAGAGTGTAGAGGCCCAGGGTAACCTACCAGGGGCTACATGAGCCAGAGATAGTGGAACACTATAGGATGGACAGGGACATTCTACAGCAAATTGTTGAGCTGTGCTGGCCATGCCTCACACACAGAACCAACATAGGGGAACCCATCCCAGTGCATACCCAAGGATAAAAAAACTAAAGATAATGCTACTCAATGCCAGAAGTCTAAACCTCAAGATGCACGCACTCGAGGTTCTCCTCAGTATGGAGAAAATCGATGTCTGTGCAGTAACAAAAACCTGGTTCAAGGCTCCTGAGAGCACCCCAGCACTACCAGGTTATAACTCATACCATGCGTCGCCCCAAAACTCGGACCAAGCACAAAAGGAGGGGAGTATCTATATTCATCAAAGATACCTACACCTCCAGGTTAGTGGCACTGCACGAAGCATCGGAAACCATCCATGTGCAACTAACAGCGGGCAAAACTGCCTTTCAGTTTGTAGCCTGCTACAGAACACCCTCCCTATTACAGGAACCCCACTTGGCATTCCTGAGAACACTGGAGAATATGAAGGTCTCTCCAAACACTATGTTATTGGGTGACTTCAACTACCCAAACATTGACTGGGAAAACTACTCAAGCCCAAATACCCTCGCCCAATGGTTCCTTGAATTTATAAACTCTAACGCAATGGAAAAACTGGTCACCACTCCCACAAGAGGGAACAACATATTGGACCTGGTCATCACCAACATGGGGACTCTGTGTTCCACACCAGAGGTAAACCCCTCATTGGTAAGATCAGACCATAAACAAATTTCCCTGGACATCCATATCCCATCTCCACCCCCAGCCAAGGAAATCACTGTAAAGAATTTCTCAAAAGCCAACTTTGCACTTCTCAAGACTGAGGTGGAATCCTTCAAAGCCCCTGGGCCAGAGGATAATACAGCCCAATCTGCAGAATCCTTTACAAATGTATTCTATGAGCACCTGCAGGAATGCATGGATTGTGCCATCCCAAATAAAACCAAGACTCACTCCTCCAAAAACAGGAGACCGATCTGGTGGACCCCGGCCATAAATAAGCTATACAACAGAAGGAGGAAGCTACTACATGACAGAGCAAAATCCCAAAAAGGGAAAGCATCTCTGATCAGTATTAGCAAGAAACTTCGATCCCTCATAAAATCATCAAAGGCCAGTTTTGAAAAAAAAATTGCCCTAGACACTAAAGATAATCGCAAGGCCTTCTTTAGTTATGTCAGGAACATGGGCAGAAACTCCCAGATATGCTCTGAATTGTTGCATAACGGTACAAAATATACCAAACCTACAGACATAGCCAACATCCTGGCAGACAGATTCAGCGTAAACTCCCCCCCCTTTCCCCCCAAAGGAGCAAATGCCTATCCCAACTGAATGTAACCTCCCTGACATCACAGATGCACAGGTGAAAGCTGCCCTCTCCAAAGCAAAAAACACAGCATCTATGGGACCGGACGGTGTCTCAGGCTGTGTCTTACACGAGCTCCAAGAAGAACTGAACCCTCACATTAAGTCACTGTTCAAACTTAGCCTTACTACAGGATATGTACCTAAAGAATGGCGTACAGCTACAGTGGTCCCACTCCACAAAGGTGGTGCCACAATGGACCCCAGAAACTATCGCTCCATAAGCCTGACTAGTCTGGTCTGTAAAGCTATGGAGCGTATTATCATGGAACTCATAAACAAAGACATTGGGAGCCTCCAGACACTGGACCCTACCCAATTTGGCTTTGTTATGGGCAGATCTTGCCTCTTAAACCTAGTTGATTTCTTTGAAACAGTTACCAAAGCCATAGATGAGGGCAAGGTGGTCCACACAGTCTACCTGGACCTCGCAAAAGCCTTCGACACAATACCCCACTCGGGCATCATAAATAAGCTTACCAGCTTAAATATCACAAGATGGGTTGCAAACTGGCTCAGAGATAGAACCCACATGGTCAGAATCGCAGGTGCCATGTCCGAATCCAAACCAGTTACAAGTGGTGTCCCACAGGGCTCAGTTCTGGGAACTCTCTTGTTTGGTATATACTTCTCTGAAGTTTAGGCTAACACGGGGGGATTATGGCTGACAAAGTTCGCAGATGACTGCAAACTGGGGACCATAATCGAATCTCCAGCTGACACAAGCATCCTCCAAAAGGGTCTCACAGAGATGGATGCTTGGTGCCAGAGCCACGGCCTCAAGCTAAATGCTAAAAAGTGCATAGTCATCCCCTTTGGGAAAAACAAGGTGCCCACAAATTACCACATAGGTGGAAATCCATTAAGTACGGAAGAAGTAATTAGAGATTTGGGGACCAACGTAGATAGTAATCTCTCTTTTGATAATCACGTTGCCAAAGTGGTTAGAAAGACCTTCTATATAGCCCACCTTATCACGAAAGGGTTCGCATCTAGATCAAGAGAGGTCATTGTGTCCCTCTACTCGTCACTCATCAGGCCCATAATTGAATACAATGCCCCCTTTGGGATGTACCTTACCCAACACGTGCAGCAACTGGAGAGACCCCAAAAGTATCTCACCAAGAGGATCATGGGCTACAAACAGATGTCCTATGCAGCTCGACTAAAGAAGCTCCAGCTCTACTCAGTTGCTTACTGCCTACTCAGAGGTGATCTATGCCTGACATACAACGCCATGTCAAACCCAGAATTAATGGACATGCTCCACCTCAAAAAATCCAAGTCCCTTAGAGCTACATACTCCAGGGACCTAAACCTCAGCACAAAAATAAATAGGACATGCTGGAGGGACAGATTCATTTCCCAGAGGCTCCCCTCACTCTGGAATAGAATCCCAATTCATGTTAGACATAGCCCCTCGCTGACCCTCTTCAAGCGAAATCTGGACGCGTGGATGGGAAATCGCAAATTCACCCCTGGGATCTCTTCTGTGTCCCTGCTAGACAGAGGCACAGTAAACTAATCTTAAAAGGGTACCTTCTGTGACCTACTTTACAGAGGCACAGTAGGCTAATCTAATAGGGAGGTGGAAGCCAAATACACTCTGGCTAGGCTTATAAATGCCCTAGGGCAGATAGCCTAGTATCGACCTATGAACCTATGAACCTATACCAAGGTATGCATAGGCTTAAGAATACTAGCCACAGGTACCTTCCAAAGACCAACTGGGGATATCATGGGGATCTCACCAGGCATCAGCATCCAGGGTACTCCACCAGTTCCTTAATGCCATGTCAGCACATGCCCCTGAGCACATATATCTCCTCAACACCCATGAGGTGTTGACCAGTAATATGCATCTCTTCCACCAAATAACAGAATACACTGAGGTAGTGGGTGCTATAGACTGCACGCATATACACATCAAAGCACCACCTGGAGAGAGAGGTAGGGTCTACATAAACTGCAAGGTGTTCACCTCCATCAGCTGCCAGGTCGTGTGCGATGCCCATGGCATTATCTTGAATGTGTGTGCTGGCAGCCCAGGAAGCTATCACGACTCCCACATCTGGCATATGACACAGCTGTACCAGTCATTTGCCAGTGGGGATATCCCATATGGTCACCTAGTGGGGGATTATGGCTATGCACTGGAGCCATGGGTAATGACAGCCATCAGAAATGCACACACAACCACACAAGCACTCCATAATGAGGCATACGCACAAATCAGAATCATAATAGAGCATGTGTTTGGAATGCTCAAGTCACAGTTCCGCTGCATGGACATATCTAGTGAAGCCTTGCAGTACTCTCCAGCTACATGAACACAAATTTTCATAGTATGTGCCATGCTACACAATATGATCCTTCCAAAACAGCTGCAGCAGGAACAGCACAGGGAAAGGGCACACAGCCCCCCACCATTGCCTTGGCCATCACAGCCACAGAGTGACTCGGAGTAAGAACTATCTGAGCCTGCCCATGTAGGCAGAAGGAGGTATGCCCAGTATGCCCAGGCCTTGACAAAGAGACAACACATAGCACATACACTGACATGGTAGGGACCCAGGGAATGACCCCTCTCTCTGACTCGCACATACAGTAAAAGGGATGCCAAACATGACACTACCTGTGCTTTACCATGTATATGGAGTGTACTTTGTGCATCCAACATAGCCCTCCAGCACCATCCTCAATACTGGCACAGACACAAGGTAAGTTAGTCTTCCTATCAATTGCTGAATGGAGTAGTATGTTCTCATAGTTGTATCTATGGTATGGATGTGAACATCCAAGGAAACTGGGTGGCTGAATGGGATGGCAGCAGATAGTGTACACCTATATGGGCAGCATAAAATCCATAACAAATACTGCTGTCAACATACTAGGCAGTACTATACAAGGTGACAAATCCCTCTGCAGTACATGTGGTGGCCCAAATGTGTATCCATAGGACACACACATGCTTGTCAGTGTGGCTCACATACCTACCAGCAGCCTCCTCCAGCAGGACAGGTGTAGATGACCATAAAGAAAGGCTGGTCTAAGGCCTCCAATTGATGGCAATGGTTAACAGCCCCCCTCCAGACCTACATAGATAGACTACAACAGGTCTGGCAGTTGTATGTCAGTTCTGAAGGGTAAGAAGTCTGAAATAGAAATGTACGTCAATAAAAACTAAGATCTGTACACTACTGATATGCCTCCAGTCTGCATGATAGGTCAGAATACAAGATGAAATGGAAGCCAACAAAGTACTTGAAATACCAGTACAGTCATAAAAAATGTTTAAAGATGTCAGGTGCCCCTCCCCCCCCACAATCCCATGTAGAAATGCAGTAACATGTAAGTGTGAGGTGTAATAACAGTGGAGCACAGATAACTTGAGCTGGCCCAATCTACAGGATAGATTGTTGCATGTGTACAATATGCAGGGGTCCATGTGTTAGGTTGTGTGTTCAATATTGTGTGGAAGTGGTCAGCATGTAGGCATTGAGGGCTATGGGCAGTACTGTGGATGACAGGGCCATGTTCTGACAACTGCAGTGCCAACCACAATGCTTCTCAGCAATACCCATGTCAGCAGTCGTCCATACTCACTGTTCAGATGTCAGATGGACATGCCATGAATGTGGGCCCATACATACACACAGTACACAGATGGAAGTACCCTAGACAGAGTGCATAAAATTTAACTGTCAACTGCACACAACTTTGGAATTGTACATGCAGGTTAGCATCACATTAGTTGTCTGTGTAGTATGGAATACTCATGTAGTCTGGACAATTACTGGCAGACCACAAAAGGCACATTTATGAAGTAATGAGAGACTGCCTATCTCCCTGCACAAGGCAGCATAAGGGGAATGTCCCAGGTATATCTGTGAGTCAGCTGCAAGTAGTTCCCATATCACACATGGGCTCAGCTCACCCCAACATCAGCCACAGGTTTATCACAGGTCATATCCTTGCTGTTGGGAATGAGTACAGTATGACACCACTTCTGCATGGGAATACCCACAGAATGCAGCATGCTGAAGAGGTGTCCTATGCAGGTGTGTCCCTAGCTGTAAGGAGCATCCTGTATGCATCCAGACCAATGGGTCAATATGTACAGGAACTATTGCCATTAACACCTCAAACAGTTACTCTGTCACCCCAGGGGAATCCACTGGCTCGCAGCCTGGGAATGTAGGAGTGACGGAATGCACTGGCCTGCTATAACATACAGTCTTCTGTCAAAGGCCTGTGCCTCACCTGTAGTGCCAATGTATGGTATCTCATGGGGTCCCAAATAACAAACTAACACAGTCAACAGAACACAAATGCAAGGCCATATTGACAAATCTCAGTAGCATGCCCCCCACATCCTGCTGCATGTACTGGAGACTAATCCATAAATACCGCTAGCATGAATGGCCAACTATAGGGATACTTCCCAGATATTGCTTGAATATTGTTAGGATGAGGATAGAATAACAGATTGGTGGGGTGTAGATGCATGGACGTCATTGAGTGTATGAAGTCTGAAACTCTGATGTTTGCCCATACTACCCCTGCCTGCAAACCCAGTAATGAGTGGCTACAAACCTGCCCGTAAAGCACAATGTGAAGGGAAACTGACCAGATATATGAGTCCTGCCTCTGGGTAACCTGGGTGAATCTGTACAGCTGAGAGGTATGGCCACAACAGGATATGGCCATTCTGTTAAGTTGATATATGTAAAACAAGGGGATCCTCAGCCACCATACTACCAAGGTGCTGGACCATTTACACAGACCCATCAGCAAATGTCTGTAGCTACCCCTCCAGAATGGTAGGAGTGTGCAAGAATGTGTAGGCTGCAGAGTACAATACTGGACTCAGCTTCATTCATCTTGTATTGCCCAGTAAATAACTGCGAGCAAATAATTATATCTGTCAGTAGTCGATGACATAGTACATCACAGTGTAAAACAGTACATATGTTTGAATATCTCTGCTAACACCAACCATGTAACACAAGCAACACAGACAGCAATAATTATAGTATCCCCCTATCTGTCGCCCATTGTGACTTCATATTGTCAACCTATCTACAGATATCCAGCAGAAATAGGCTGCTATCTGTAGGTTGAGAACACCAAACCCTGAACTGGAGTACAATCCTACCTGGAATGGATTCACACACTCAATACAGAAGGTCATACTGGGCATGCTCCTACACTTACAGAAATGAAGCCCATGTCTGACAACACAGTGAACTATACATATCTATAATTTGCAGATATCTGTGCACACACACCAAATTGTACACCATTTATGCTTCACACATATTGGATAGGAATACTCACACATATCCAAGGCTAACACACTATAATATGTCAAACATACACACACAGAGAGATGTGGGGAAGAGAGAGACAGACAGTGATGGATACAATTCCATTATAAGGCGTGTCCCACCCACTACACATCCGAGTTGGCTGATATTGCATGATGTGCTGATGTCAATCACTGTAGACATACATTTTGGTAGCCCTCAACCCTATAGTGTCTGTGGTGCTTGTGATAACTGTGTAACACAATAATAAAAACTAGTATTCATGTAGCATTTGTATACTCAGTCCTGTCAAATGTAAAGTTGTGTGTGACTGAGTGTGCGTGTGTGTGTGTGTGTGTGTGTGTGTGTGTGTGTGTGTGTGTGTGTGTGTGTGTGTGTATGTGTGTGTGTGTTTCCAGAGGAATGATGACTTATGGTCCATTCACACACGCACTGCACTTCCCATTGCCCACGTTAGCACTCCTGCTGATGTCAGTCACCTTGAAATAACCCTTTGGCCAAGTCTCAGTCCTATAAGTTCTGTGGCCCTTGTGGTAACTGTGTAATACCCTAGTGTAGCAAACTAGTTAGGCAGGAATTCTAATCCTGGCTGTAAAAATATGTGTGAGAGTGTATGAGTCTTTATTAACACCTGATTTTGTGGTCATTCACACTTACTGCACTTCCCTCACCCCTCCTTTAACACTGCAGCTGATGTCACTCACCTTCAAAGATACCTTTCGAGAGTTCTCCAACATATAAGCTTTGTGGTGCTTTGCGTTATACCGTAACATAGCAAATGATTTAGGTAGGAGTTCTAATCCTGGTCCTGGTAAATGTGTGTGTAAGTGTATGAGTCTTTGTTGACACCTGATTTTGTGGTCATTCACACTTACTGCACTTCCCTCACCTCTCCTTTAGCACTGCAGCTGATGTCACTCACCTTCAAAGATACCTTTGGATAGTTCTTTAGCATATAACTGCCATGGCACTTGTAAAAACTATGTAATACCATAGTGTGGCAAGCTAGTGAGGAAGGGGTTCTAATCCTGGTCCTGGCAGCTGTGAAAATGTGCGTGTTTGGGTATGAGAGTTTGTGAGTCTTTGTTGACACCTGCTTTTGTGGTCATTCACACTTACTGCACTTCCCTCACCCCTTCGTTAGCACTGCAGCTGATGTTACTCACCTTCAAAGATTCCTTTGGAGAGCTTTACAGCATGTAATCACTGTGGTGCTTGCCATAACTGCATAATACCATAGTGTAACAAACTAGTTAGGTAAGAGTTCTAGTCCTAGTCCTGGTAACTGCGAAAATGTGTGTGAATCTTTGTTAACACCTGCTTTTGTGGCTATTCACACTTACTGCACTTCCCTCCTTTAGCACTGCAGCTGATGTCACTCACCTTCAAAGATAGCTTTGGACAGCTCTCTAACATGTAACCACAGTGGCACTTGTGATAACTGTGTAACACTGTAGTACCAATACAGAGCAAGGTAGGGGCTTGAAACCCAGTACTGATGTGTGTGTGTGTGTGTGGGGGGGGGTCATTATTATCCTGTGTGGGTATTGGTGTGATTGTGTAAATAACAGGATCCATTGTATGTTGGATTTTGTTACATTCTCATATTGAGGACCCATATGTCCCAATGTCACATTACAAGGCCAACAGTTGTCAGACACCATAGAAGTTGTTGTAGACAACACACATCCTTACATTTATATATAGGCAACCATTATAATACCCAGAGACCTCTCTCTACCCACAGATCATACACAAACGCGCTTGTCTCTTTCTCTCTTCCTTTCTTTCTTTCCCACTGTCTCTCTCTCTCTCTCTCCCCTCTCTGGTATATGTGGAAAAATGCATCTGTTTTGCATAGGCAGCGGCTTGACTTTGGTATGTAATTCTCATGATTAGCTGATGGCCTGTGCACGAATTGGAGTCCTCCACTTGCTAATTGCATGTGGAACACCTGTGGTATCATTCCTATAGCCAATTGCATGGAAACACACTCCTATAAGTAAGCAATGCAAGTGGGTGTTGGCCCTTCTCCCTTACTGTGAGCAGGACTTCATGTGGGTGTGTGACAAACAACAACATAGATCACATTCACATCTGATAAAATAGCAGGGTAATGACATCTTTAATTAGTGCATTTAATTCCATGTACATAACATGCTTCTATCTGCTGTCATTATAGTAGCAAGGGGTGTTAGTATACTGTATGGAACACCTGAGTATACATGGGTAGTGCTACAATCTTTTCTCTTTGTATGTGTTTCATACTTGGGTAGTATTCCAGGTTATATGCAGTCACACATGCATGTATTGTATAATTACATTACTACTTTTAACAGTGCTTTTCCAAGTAAGAGTAGATTGCAGATTGTAGTACTGGAACCATATACCCCTGCATGCAAAGCTGGACTCTGAGTGCTGACTATTGTATTCTTGGTGTTTGACCTGTATGTTTTTATGCATCTCCTATTGGATATTGATCTGATATGTTGATATTAATTGTAGACTACTATGTTTTTAGGACATGTCAATGAGGACTGCTGTCATGTAGTAATGGCTTGCCTATCAGTTTCAGAAGTCTGTCTGTCGGAACATTCATCCTAATACATAACCTGTTGGCTAGCTACTTTCTGTCTGTCCTCTGTACAGATGTGCAGATGTCAGGTATCCATTTTGGCTGCTTACAGGTAATCTCTGATTGACTGACACTTACATGCATGCCCAGCTGTCTTATGAATGCCACAGCTAGGAAACCCCACTCTGTATGCGCTACATGCCATGGATATCTCAAACAGACTACCACAGTTGACAGAACATGTTTGTGTACAGGTCCCTAACCCTGACACTGGCCGTGTTATGCAATATATGCTGCATGCATGCCAATTGGAGCACCTCACTGTCCCAAACCAGAGGAGTGGATGTTGAATTTAACTGTCACCCTGGTGATCACTCATGTAGCATCAGTTGATAGATGGTCTGCTGACAAATGTCAGTTGGCACAGTACCAGTGTACTCACATGCCCTACTCTTCTCATCTCTCCATGTACATTAGCCTGGTACACACCTAGGAACACCTGCACCTATGGATCTTAGTACTGAGAAATGTGTGTGTGCATTATTGAGTATAACAGTGTCTGTGTGTTTGTAAGCTTGTGGTTGAAAATCCTCTGAGGGCCTTCTCACTCACTACACCCCCCCCCCATTGCTATACTTAGAATGGGCTGCTGCTGTAATTCACATTAAATGTATCTTGTGACACTCTTCCCCCTATGGGCTACCTGGAGTTTACAGTACCAGCATAACTCTGTTCTACAAATGGGTAGATAGCCGTAAGTTACCCGCTGAGTCCTTGCAAATGTGAGTATGTGTGTGTGTATATGTGTGTGCAATTGTGTGTGAGTATGCATATTTGTAGGAGACAGCATTCAGAGGCCACATTCTCCAAATGCAATAAACCTTGCCATACATTATAAGGGATGGTGATGTTGCTGACATTAGGAGAGCCATGGCAAACTCTCACCCTGCTATCCCTGTAGCATGTGCAATAAATGCATATCCCTGTATTAGCACTGATTAGATAGACAAGGGCTTGTATTGTAGTCCTGGTCAATGTGTGCTTGTGGGTATGTCAGAGCATTATCATGGATTTCAGTGAGTACAGTATCCAGTATGGGGTGTGGGTGCTGGGTATACTGTCTTTACACCATAGTACCCCTAGTACATGTCCCAAGGTCCACTGTATGAGGACTGCTGTCACCATCAACTATACAGGTAACTGATTACACTATCCAGCCCAATGATGCATGTGCTGTATGCAAAAACTCTGTAACAGTATGTACTCACTGACAAGGTAGTTAGCACTGCTAAACCCAGGTCTGTCAAATGTGTCTATGACTGTATGTATTTGTCAATGTGTATATGACAGTATGTCATACTGTGTATTGTCCATTAACACCCAGTACATCCCTGATTACCATACTGTACAAAGCCTGGTGATGTCCTTCACTTAACAGGTAACTCGGGACATACCTCACCCTAAAAGCTCTGTGGTGTGTGTGCAATTAAGCCCAAACACACTAGTAGCAATAAGTACCTAGGTTGGGGTTCTGCTATCAGTGTTGCCAAGTTAATGTGTGTGTATGTGAAGGGATTTACTTCAGTTTGCAGAAGATATATGTCCCAGGAGATAATTTGTCTATAAACTAAATGGCAAAAGGTAACATTTCAAAACAATCATCTTGTGGAAATTAATTCCATCAAAATTAGTAGTGGATGTGTAAATGCCCTCTTCCCCACTGAACAGCTGTACAGTCGTACTGGAGTTGGTATATATAGTTGGGTGTGGTTGTTGTGGGCACAGCCACCCACATTGGGGTTATTGTTGTGCATATACCCCCACTTAGTGTGCTGTTATACTGTACAGTATATGTTAACAGGTTAAGTAGCTGTTAATCACACTATGCACTCACCATACATTCACCTGTATACACTTCTCAGACTTATCAGCCATGTGGCACATGCAGTAACTCTTATACAGACTTGTTACTTGTGTTCAACTGTACCCGGGATATGACACAGTCAATGTGTCACCACAGTGCCACACCCCTCGTAAGAAAGGACAGCAGACCGACATCCTGCTGACACATAGACACCTAGAACGCAAACAGAATACATTATGGAGACCACAATCAGTCAGTGTTAATAACAGCTATAATGCATCATGGTTGTACAGCTACACACCCTGACATGTAAGAATTCATCATTCCAGCTGACAACATGTGAAACAGCATTACAATGCTAAACCTTAGTACATGCATCACAACCATATTAACATGTCCATGCATCGTAGATGGTATGGATGACAGGGATGTGGCACAGGTATCATCATATGCACAGGGTGAATTGTGAGTATTCCAGAGGCATAGGCTGAGCTGTTTGGCTGACATCATGTGTGTGGGTTAGGGGGTTCTTTATTAAATGGGCTGTGCAGATGTGGTGTGTGTATGTATGGATGTTCCCTAGCTGTGTTGGTGATGTGTATGTGTGTGTGTGTATGTATGCACACATTTCTGCCATGTGGCTGCCCTATGCAGGAGTATGTTGGATAGCTGCAGACCGTACATGGCAGGGTGTACAGTTCACTGTGTCTGGCCACGGACATGGGAACTGTGCCTTCTAGGGGTTGCATGGGCACTACCAGGCAGAAGCCCAGATATGGTTCTCTCTCCTGATGATGACAGTTGTCTGCTGGATCCGTGTCTTTGTTGGGACTGGCCAGGACCATGTGCATGTGGCCTGCTGTGTTGTGGTGTGGACAGTACTGTTGCTGGTACTAACACTACGGGAACAGCCATGAGTTGTTGCTGTTGGTGTTGCTGACCTACGTCCATGTGGCCGACGGCCTACTCCCAACACATGTTCTGGATTCCCACCATCTCCCCCAACCATTTATTCATAACTTCTGCAAAATAATGGTGGACACCTGCAAGATCATGGATGTAGTCATGTACAGCAGGAAGAGTAGCTCTCTGCAGCCTCAGACCATCTCTGGTGTAACATTCCATATGTGCCTGTGCCTCCATGATGGCTCGAAACATGTGTCTAGTGACACATGCTGTGGCACTTCTGCCAGGGCCATGAAGGTGAGCAGCCCTCCTACGAGCATCCCTGTACATCTGCCAGTGTGGGAACTTCCTGTTAATCTGGCTATGGCTACTGTGTACAGACACACTTGCCATAGTCAACACACTTTCCTGTCCCATGCCACCACGCGCCAACTGTCCCTCATCTATGGCCACTGGTGATGGGGTATGTATGGGCATTGTGACTGTGTGTGGGGATGGGGTGGATAAAAGTGGGATGTCAAGCACTGCCACATATTCAGCCCCTGACAACCCTGCTTGTGCCTCACTATGCCTATCATCATTATCAGAGTCTGTATGGACACTAACATCAGTTTACCTGCAGGAGGACCCTGACACACTTCGCCACCTGTGAGGGGCAGACAAAAAATGTAAATTAAGACCTGTACATTATGGTTTACTTCTATACACACTCACACTCACACACACACACACACACACACACACACACACACACACACACACACACACACACACACACACACACACACACACACACACACTTACTTACAGGTGAAGTGGCACAAAGATATTACACAGGCCTCTCATTACGCAGCAGTCAACATGCATGACATATGGCACTCATCATCATGTACTACAGCCATACTCAGTCCTTGTTACCAACATTACACATCTCTGTGATGCATGACTTGTGTTAGTAGGTGATGCCCCTTTTCCTGGAACACACTGCACCCATGTACACAGTATTACTGTGCAGCTGTATAGCACACTGGCAAGTACTGTGCACCATATCTCACAAGTGTCCACACCATTTCTGAATGCGTGTTTGTGTGGCAGTTATGTTTGCTCTGTTGCTCACAGCCCTTAGGTGTTTGTCTGACACATACCTGGGATGATATGAGGACTGGTGTCGATAATTAATGCCTGTCCTTTGATTTGCAGATGTCATCATCAGCAGTGTATGCATGCACAATAAAATCCATTTACACTGACAACCTTCAAAGCTTAATGTGGATATGAGGAGTGTACTCACCCTTGCTGACATGCCAGCCTCTTCTATGATATGCAATGGGGCCACAATACTGCATTTATTAACATTATACACAACTGAAATGTGACGTATGGCCTGTGCAATCCCATGCAGTATCAAACAAATGTGTTAGTCGTGCAGATGCTGAATGAGATGCATACAATATGTGGTTTGCATAAGTGTGCACACCCTTAACACAATGGTTTGTTGAAGCACCTGTTAAGTGAACTACAGCAGTCACTATTCCTGGAAGGGATATACTAGCATGTCCCATCTTCACTTGCCATTATTTGGTCAGTCTGCCCTACAAATGTCCCCCAACCCTTCAAGATTGCAAGGTCAGCTCATGTGCATAGCCCTTGGAGGTCACACAGTGGGTTCACTATTGCTGTAGAGTCAGGGTTATGTCTGGCACAATTCATAATCTTGACTGTGTTCAGATACATCCATTCCTAGCAAGCTTTAGATGTATGCTTCAGCTCACAGTTCATTTTCAAGCTGACACCCCCTCCTCATCCTCAGCCTTATTGCAGATGCTTGACAACTATGGACCACACATGAGTGAAATTTTGCAGTGTTCCAAATTCAAAAAAACATGTCTACTGGCCTAGTTCCAGCTAATGAACAGCAAACCTAAAGGTATAGACTGGCACCGGCAAGCTAAAATTGGGGATGGTGGCCCTGAGGTGGAGTGAGGTTTTGCTTGTGCACCACACATATCTCTATGAATATTGCCTGTAGGTTTGAGCCTTGGTCTCATGACACCATTACACAGTGCAACACATGCCTTTGGGAGACTTGATGTTATGCATATGCTACCTGTAAAGAGCCCTGGATGATGTATCATGTGGGACAACTGTTCCATCTGATTACCCTAACACATAGGCCACACATATGCAGAATCCAGGCAATTGTTGACACATGTACTGCACAGGCAGTACTTGCTAGATATTCCTGCAAGTCCCTCAGTGTTGCTGAATGTTTCTGGGCAGCCTCCATGACAATTTTGCAACATGTTTTGTCATCTATTTTGGAAGGGCATCTGTTTCTTTTCTACATGAATGTTGTCCCATACTTCATGCACACATACATAACTGTCTGCACTGTTTGCCATGGTATATGCAATGGTGGGTTAAGGCTACTTTTCCCACTCCTGAGTGCTACCTTTTGGATATGGGATCCATTTCATTGTTTGTAAGATGTGTGCAAGCCACGGCTGCCTCTGTTGCAGGTGAGTGGGCAAATGTCATGGACATATTCTTGGACAGCAGACCATTACTTAGTGTGACATTTAGGCCCTGTGCTTGATGGAAGGTGTGTACTCAAGAAGAGTGAATGCTGTCAGTACATCACAAGCTGCTTCCACAATATGCTATTTGGAGTGTGTTCACACATATTTTTCCAGTATTTGTTAAGGTTTGTATTCCCCATATTTATTGCCCTAACATAGGATTCCATATAACACATTTGTTGCTCATGTTAGGATCACATTACAGGTTGTAAAAGGTGTGGAATGTGGTATTGTGGTTTGCCATTGTTTATATCAGGAACAGTTGCCATTGTAATAGTGGTGTATACACTGTTGTAGCCACTGTATAAGGGTAATATTTCAGACATGTCCCTACTGTAGGCCATTTGTCCCAACATTATGTTCATATCTGCCCACACATCTTGCACTGACAGGTTGTTAGGTATACCGCAGGACTCTTACATACCATCCAGATATGCCACCATGGTGACCACTGTGATGCAGTGCAGTTAATACCAACAATAAGTGAACATGTACAGCATGCATTATGGGTAGATGTGTTAAATGTGTGCATGGCAAATAGCATAGCTATAACATGGTCGGTGTATTGGCAAATCTGAACAAAACAACTCCATACTTACCAGCTACAGGCTGCTGCCCCAGTTGTATACCAGAGCGACCTAAATAGTTGTGTGAGAGAAGTAATGTCAGTAGCCACACCTGTGGCATTGTTACAGGGTGGGAGCAGCATTTCAGCACATTGATAGTACAAATCCACAATACTAGAGATTATGCACATCTGTTCATTACTACACTGCAGCCACAGACTATCTAATCTGACATATGCATGTAGATATTTTACAGATGAAAATGGATAACCAACAGTGGTCTAGTAATGTGCCCTGGGGCCTTACCTGCATGCTCCTCATCCATTGTGTGGGTGGCACCCACCTCCACAATGCTGTCTTCAGCCTGCAGGCTTGTCTGGCAGGCGGGTGCTCCAAGGCTGGCGAGGAGCTCCTCAGCATGTGTCAGTGGGGGCTGGATGGCATGACCCCCTCCCGTGGCTAGCTGGTCCCTCCTAACTGCAGCCATATGCTGATGGGCATTGTGGATTAGATTTGTGCAATGATGGCACACTTGCTCATAATTTCTGTTGTGTAGGCCAACATCATTTAGCATGCAGATGAGCTTATTCCACAGGACAGCCCTCTCCTGAAAATCCTGGGCCCTGTGGCTGAATAGCATGTCATGATGCAGGATAAGTTATTGTATGATTGCCTCATTTTCTCGGGTTGTAAATGCAGAATGATGTTCCAGGTGCATTGTACCTGGAAGACATAAACAGGATAAAAGGTCACAGAACCTCATATGGTTGTCCACTTGCACATCAACAGTGGATATTACTTGCAAATAATTGAGACTATGCCATAACACTGTAACCTATTATGGCTTTGACATCTTGCATTACACTCCTGGCCCTGACCTGTCCAGTTCCCCCAATGTTGGACACTTAATGGCATAATCTACTATGTACCATTCATTTCTGCGGAGAGGGATGACGGTGGCCATCTTCCATGTTGATGGTGTGTTGATGGTAGCATGTCTGTGTTTGACTGTAGTGTGTGATGGAACTGTGAGCACATGCATGTGTTCATGTAAAAGGCAAACTGTGATGTTCTCATGACCCATGGATACTTGCTGTTTTTGCCATCAGTCAGCATTATGTCCATGCTCACTATTGATGCAGGCAGGAGTGTAGTTAATGTGCATATACCCCTGTACTAATGTTGCGGACAGGGTGCCACTGTTCCCACAATCCTCTCTGATGCAGGCTGCCTGTATCCATGGTATGTGTGTATGAGGTGTGCTTTACCCCCACTACAGGTTGACTTGTTTTACTGGCTGTGAGACTGCGTACATATGTGGAGACATGGTTGCAAATGGCTTTGGTGGTTTGGATATGTCTGGTTTCTAGTCATATTCTGCCTTACAAGAAGGCACCTGTGAACTTACATGCTTGCTCATATGAAGGTGCACTTGCTTCCAAGTTGTGGTCTGCACCTATGTGTCCCTGTACAGCCACTATAGCAACCTATTATGTGCTTTGTGTCTTGGTGCTGTCCACCAAGGGGGATTACTCTGTCAGTGGAGGATGGTTATACAGGTAAGGTACTGCTGTTTCCATATAGCTACAGTGGATATAAAGTGTACACACCCTGTTACAATACATGATACTTGTGCAATTGGAACATGACCCCACAAAAGCACATGTAAACACAATCCCCACCTGTGATGTGTCCTATAGCCTGCTCAGTTCAATAGGGAACATAACATGTCCTGTGGAAACATATGGGAATTAATACTCAGTACAGTAAGCCAGTCGACTGTGTGTGCAAACCCTTACACTATGTTGTGTAAGCACCTGCTGAGATGATTACAGCACCCATTTGTCTTGGCTTGTACTCTTACATCATATCACATCTTCATTTGGCAATGGTTACTCATCTTCCATGAAACAGCTTTGTATTATTTTTAATAGAACTGTACATGTTTTCAGTCACAGTTCAGGTGAGAAACATTTTGACATGACTTTCTGTGGTCTCACTGGCATAGAGCCCACAGACCTGGTATTCCAACAGGGGTGTGCACTTTTTGATATCCAGTCTATATGGGTGTTAATGTAGCTGTTAATGGTAGGCATGGACAGTGGGTCATAACACAGTTGTACACTTCTCTGATTACTACATGATAAGCATGCCTACTGTAGTACCCATATCAGTGTCATGGCAATACAACAATCAGTAGCAGTACACATTTTATTTTGTTGTATGCAGTGACAGTGATATTACACACATGTGCAACATGCACATCCTATTGTCTGGACTACTTGTGACCCATGCTATTACTTCTGTGTCTTTCAGCTGAACACACACATGCATACACATGCTCAGGGGTACCTGGCATGCATTTGTGTTCTATGTCATTATGGCACACTGTATTTACACTCTTGCAGCTCAATCATACTTCTTCACCTGTTATACCAGGACTTCTGGTCATTGGTCCACATCACTGGGTGACAAAACAGGGAAGTCAATTCTGATAAAGTATTAATATAGCTGCCATAATACAAGTATATGTGTAAGTGACTACAGATATATGTCACAACTGTGAACATTGTCCAGAAGAACACTGTAGAGTTGAATGTTATTAATTTAATATATCACATGCAGTTTAACACACACATCTGCATCAGTACTTTACTATGCTCATGCCCTATATAGGTATCCTACATTTACAATACAAACATGTATAATACTTATATTCACAGGTAACATATGGATATGGGCAACATCCTATTAACTGGCCTAGCAGTGGCACAGGCAAGACTGTTTGACAAACACTCTAGTGATTGCCATATATGAGCTGTCCTTTCTTACACACAGTTCTGCTTGTCAGTGTGATAGTGACATTTTAAGTTAAGCATTGTTATGTAATGGATACAGTTACATTGTGACAACTGATACTTTTCCCCTACGGGCTTGACTACATAGTGTAATTGGAGGCTGTCGGACTACAGCTGTAATTAAGTGTTGATTGATTCTTGTCTTCCAGGCAAGTGTGTTTTTACTGTTGTAGTACTTGAAGGCTTTAGCCTAGACAGCAAAGTATGTTATGTTTTGCAGATTACTGTATCATATGTTTTCTGTGAGAGTTGCATTAATCAGTTATTATGTATTTCAAACACATAAATTCTATACAAAATGGCATAAACAACTGAAATAGTACACAAATAAACATTTATATGTATGCAAACTGTGATGTGTCATGTCCTTTGCATTGTGTGTGGGTGTATGTGTCATGTAATAATTCTCATTTGTAGGAAAGAGTCAGACACTGGCCATTTGAAAAGGTGGCAACTGTAGGAATAATGGCTATTTGATATTCTGTGCACCCTGTATATATATATATATATATATATATATATATATATATAAATAACTATTTATATATTTATATGTGTGTATATATATATATATATATATGTGTGTGTGTCTGTGTGTGTGTGTGTGTATTTATCATTAGAATGTTTAGTGCTTCCACATTGTACATTTCCTATGGTGGACTGACTGTCCTGCATATGTTAGAGAAATCATCCTAACACCTTGCAGCTCAAATGGCTTAGTGATAACTTGTTGTGGCTATGTTATGCAGGGTCGTGGGTTCAAGACTTTCAAGGGCTGGTAGCTTTGTTGTAGGGCAGAACAGTTCAGCTGTGGAGGAAGGGATAATGGCAATAATTACAAGAGGTCACTATTTTGGGCTCCTTCACCCCCATTTACCATGTCTTTGGTCAGATGTTTTGCAGTGATAGGTTCAGAGTGTGTATCCAATGTCCGAATGCATGACATACATACATACACACACACAAACACACACACACACACGCACACACACACACACACATATATATATATATATATATACATGTATGTATCTATGTATATATGTATATATATATATATATATATATATATATATATATATATATATGAGTCTACTTTACATGATCGACTTTTCACAAAGTCGAAATTCATATGGCCGAGACCATATGATCGACTTTTGAAAAGCCGAACATGTAAAGTAAACACAAAAACACAACCAACACTTGCCTAAATGCTGTGTCTCCCCATACCCCCCATAACTTAAATATACCAACTCTGAGATTCCACTACAGAAGAGGGAAATTTTCCCATTCAGCACTGTACGGAGATAGCAGTTCCCCATAGTTGCCTTTTCAAATGTCGATCATATGGTCTCCCCTACTGTTGAATGACTGTGCTGCAAGATATGTTTGAGAAAACATCAGTCCTATCTACGGATTAGTGCTAAATTGCTGGGAGGAAGGTCAGCATAGTGGTGTGTGACCTGCTCACCAATGCAAGGGATATCAGTGGCGAGATCATGGACAAGGCTTTCCCAGGCTTCCACTTTATTTTGGGAGCCCTGGTACTGGTCCTGCAGCTTTACCAGGAGTCCTACAATGACCTTGGACTCCTGTATGCCCCAGCACTGTGCCTGAAAGCACATGCCCTCTCCAGTTCCTGCCATACTGCCTACAGTGGAGAGCTACAACCAGTTATGAGCTGTATTCCCACCTGAGGGGTTTAAATACAGCCGATTTTCCCACCCTTTGCCATGATTGGACAGTTTTGAAAATGGTGAGCTAAGCTAAGCTATGGGCAAACCTGCTTAGCTGAAGTTGGCAGTGCTTAAAGGGGTAGGTTCAACATTGCTTACCAATGGTCAGTTCCACCTAGCTGGGCTATTCATTGCTTAGTATTCATATGTACATAATGCTTACAGCAAGTCAGCATAGCTGTGCAATGCTTAGCATTGTTTATGTTTTATTATATAGGTCTAACACCTGTATGGGATTGATTCATAATTCATTACATAATATAGATTTATTTACCTTCCCTGACATTCCCCAATGTGCAGTGATTAATTTATTCTTGTCTGACTATATTATTTGGTGCACTTGTGTTTATATGGGGGTTTCACTACTTTATTACACTGACACCTCACATCTGGGCCTAACACACTACTCTGGTTGAGAAAAATCAGCTACTTCTGACATAAATATGCAAAAAATTTAAATTGTAATACTTACACATAGAAAATGGTAATGGCTTTTGTGGGGCTCATACCATGACTGACTACATGCAAGGCATATGCTCTAACCACTACACTATTGCACTTGTGACTATGCTGGATGTCTATTGCTTTTTAACTTATCCTGCCATTTCACCTTGGCTAAGCGCACCTAAGTAATGGGCACACCCATGCAGATATGCTTAAACTTTATTGTATATATAAAAAAAATAATAATTTATTTGTTGTGTTTTTTAATTTGTACCCTTCAGAATATTCATGGTAATGCTGAACCTGTTATTCTATCAACTTTCTGACTATGTAGGACATTTGATTATCCTGTATGTTCAGAATCAGGGAAAGAAGTGTGCTTGTAAGCAGATATTTAGGTTGCACTGAGTTATTATGGAAAAGGGATATTAATGAGGTTTTTAAGATAAGATTCTAAGGGTATGAGCACTCTTGGACATATTTTCTTAATTCAATCCCTGACTGCTTGAATTTCACTAATTCACTGCTGATTCCTTAACTCAAGGTATACACAAGGTTGGCAGTGAGTTTCAATGAAGTACTATCTGTAGGAATGTAGGACGAAGCTTCGCTGTACTCCCAGACGTTGCAGAACTCTAGCCCCATAGCTCTGGACTACAAATATACTGCCTCCAAGGTTACACAAACTTGGAGACAGCAATTTTGTAGACAGTCTGCATATTCAAGTGTCTTGAACCTAAATATACAGAGTGTGTTCAGCTATAGACAAATAAGCCACAAGCATCTGACTAGTAACCAAGTAAATCATAACCAGCACTACTACAGTTCTGAAATTATTTTTAAGAGTTTTAGGACTGTACTAGATGTAGAAAATTAAATGCACAGGCTTACTTGCTTTATTTAGCAATATAAGAAAACAGAATGAAATCATAACTGCAGAAACATCAACAAAGAAAAATTATACAATAAAAGGTAATTAGTATTCCAAACTGTGCAGGTTGATTGGACAGCCCAGTCAGTGTGCCTTTTGTAAACTGAGCATATCCCAATAGAAAGAAATCTGGTCACTTAACCATTGTTGAGTGGCCGGGCATTCTATTAGAATATGCAAAAATAATTATATTGAAATATTTAAAGATGGACAGACCAAAATATGAAAAAAAAATCAGGACATTCTGCAAAACTCTGGACAGTTAATGGTACAGTACTATTAATAACGACTGATCATAATGCTTTTAATCTTATCTCTCATTTGTCCAGACTTTAGCAGAATGCTACCCAGACTTTCCTGATATGCTTGTCCTGAACACATAACTTTTACACTTTCTTGCAACTGAAAATAGTTCCTGTTATGCTGTTAGAGTTTCAGAGGAAAAAGAAAAAAGAAACAAGATGCATACACAGAGGCAAGCCAATATGAGAATGTCCACTTCCACAGAAGCCCCTTAGCACTCTACTGATATTCTGTACAACCATGTGGACATATGTATCATATGCATGCACAATATATCAGTAAACAAGGGAAAAATGTGAAGAACACTAAAGTGACATAATACAAAGACATTATTATAGAAAGGTAAGCATTTTCTTTCTTAAATAATGTCATTATTTAATAGCAATAACCACTCCTGGATGTGAGTATTACAAGATTAATCCATGGCTGGGTTTGTTTGAAATCCTCATGATCAAGCAACACCAGTCATGGGGTAATCATGTGATACCTACACCCACTTATTGGTTATTGCTAAAATAAATTCTAGCCCTAATACAGAGATCAATTTGAATGAGATTTTGCCATGTTGTGAAGTTCAGTTAACTTTGTACAGTGAATGTATACAAATACTGTGTCAAGGAATATAGGTAGTAAAAAAGAAGAAACTTATTTTGGCACTTATTATCTATCAATTCCCAAAGCTGCAGATTACCTTTTAGACATTACAAAAATCATTTAGTTTACACTTGGGACAAGGAAATAAGGGAAAGAGTTTGATGTCAGCTAAACTAAATTTGAAAAAGACACACAGACAAATGACTGATGCCAAAGCCACAGCTTAAAACTCAATGCCAAGAAATGCAAACCTTTGGAAAGTCAGCCTCCCTAGGAAAGTACCTCATCAACAACACATCCCTAAGTGTAGAACCAGTAGTCAGGGATTTGGGTGCACATGTTCATAGGTTCATATGTATGTACTAGGCTAATGGCCCTGGGGCCTTTACAAGCCTAGCCATAGGATTACCCTGGCATCATGCCTCCCGACCTTAGTTTCCAGTGCCTCTGTCGAGTAGAGCCACTGGAGTTATCCCTGGGGTGAATTTTCTATTTTCCATCCACTCATCAAGATTTCTCTTGAAGAGAGTCAGAGAGGTGCTCTGCTTGACATGTTTGGAAGTCTATTCCATAGCATGGGCAGTCTCTGAGTTATGAACCTGTCCCTCCAGTACATTCTGTTGATTGTGTTAATGAGGTTGAGGCCTCTGGAGTGTGTGGTGTGATGAGATTGGGATTTCTTTAGATGTAACATTTCTAACAGAGCTGGATTAGACATGGCTTTGTAAGTCAAGCAGAGATTGCCTCTAAGTAGACGATATGAGACAGAGAATAGTTGGATTTTTTGAGTCTATCCATATAGGGTGTGTTTAAGGCCTAGGATCCTCTTTGTGAGGTACTTTTGCAGCCTTTCCAGATGCAGACAGAAACCAGCATGTGTCTAAAGCAGTAAGGAAGTCTTTCTATTTTGCTCAACTTAGAAGCAAGAGGCTGGCATCTAGGTCAAATGAAGTCATTGTTCCACAGTATTTGACACTCATCAGGCCCATCATTGAGTACAGTGCCCCCTTCAGTATGTACCTATCCAGGCACATGCAACAACTGGAACATCCCAAAAAATGATACATGGTGTAAACAGCATGTCCTATGCACAGCACCTCAAAGCCTGATCTGTATAGTTTGTTTCATATAGACTGTTCTATACTTGCCATGCAAGGCATCCTTGGATCCCATGGACCTTTTGCATAGCCTCAAAATGAATAGCATCAGAATTACTCAGTCTAGGGATTTAAACTTTGCTTGCAGCATAAATAGGACAAGTTGGAGGGACAGCTATGTGTCTCAGAGAATTCCCTTTCTCTGGAATAGGCTTACCATCCATGTGAAGCAGAGCTGTTCCTTAACCCAAGAGAAACCTAGACCAGTGGATAGGAAATGGGCAATATACCCAAGATTTAGCATCTATGTCTCGAGTGGACAGAGGAAGCCTGACAATCTTGTCCTAGCTTGCACATACTTGTTAAATTGACCTCTAAGGCTCATAAACATGTGAGATATTATTGGGTTGCTTGGCTAGGCTTCTAAAGGGCCCAGTGGTTGTTAGCCTAGAATATACCTATGAACCTATAATATTAACAGCAATGTTAAATAAACTTAAGTGGTAGTAATATTCTCAATAATTTTCCTTTTTCATTCAAGTTTTGGACATCATAGAAAATTCAATATGAGACGTTAACACTTTGCTGAGCTACAAATTAATACTCAGATAGGAATAACATGCAGTTATGATAGCAACAGACTCATTTAAAGCTTTTAATAGAGAGACAACTTCTTTCTTGTGGGAAGTATTGATCTATATAGACTAAATTCGTTATTTGTTAATCATGTTATAGCCTTGTATCCTGACATGATAGGACTTTTCATTTAGAATGGTTTATTTTGATCCCATTGAAATTATAACAAAAAACAGATAAGAATGCCCCATATCTTCCTAATTTTATTTGGAGCCATTTCTACAGGCCTTTCAAAATGAACTTGCTTAAGACGGCTTACAGCTGTGAAAGAGGGGATGTTTTTATACAGCCATTAAATATGATATTATTCCTTTACCTGGCTAATGCTCTGAATTGTACGCCTTATTTGTGGAGAAATAGAAAGGTTTAGATTTATTTAAATTATACATTTTAAATTATAAATTCAAGGTGAATAAATATATTATAATGTTAGCTTCAAGGACTTGAAAAAATATTCTTATCAGAAGTGGGTATGAAAATGTTATCTGATTCAAAAAAAATACCTCTGTGGACTCTTACAGAACTTTATCATGAACAATCCTGGATAATTTTGTAAAGACTAACAAAGGAAAAAGTACAAGACTCTCAAAGATGAGCTAAGATGGTCTTTAATTGCACAGCAAGAAATGAAATTACTAAAATATTTTATTACATTTTATAAAATATCAGATTTCTATTTGCTGAAAAGTTATCATGTATAGGACTGAAAAGAGAATGTTTCAAAAAATGCAAGAACGATATTAAAATATTACAGATCTTCCCATATATGTTGCATAATTAATACAAGCAATATTACACTGGATTATGAATGAACCATGCTTATTGGAGAATATAGTGGATAATCCTAAATAAATATGCTTTAATCATACTATTTATATTATATAATATGCATAATATCTAAAAATTTTGATCCAAATTACTTTACAAAGTTGTGGATACTGGATATCACCATTTCTCTGATTACATGCTGGAGGAGAAGGTTTTAATAATGTCTAAATAAGTTACAGTAAACACCCATTTGAGCTGTATTTATAAGTAAGACAGAACAGCAGAATTAATATGAAGCAGAAAGTATAAACTAGAAGTATATGTACTAAAAGTTTGGTTCATAATATCACCAGCAGTATATCTTATTTCTATAATCTATAACTCAAGTTTTAGTGGTAAAGGCATCTCAGACTTAAATTATACCTGGATATTGTGAAGAACTCTTACAGACTAAATTATTATTTTGAGTATAAAAGTATATAAGTAGGAACATATTCATAAAATTAGAGTGCCTATTTAATGGCGGTCAAACTGACATCTTAGTGTCTTCAAGTTTCAATCAGGTCATACATGTCATAAAGACAATGGAGATCTCAGACATAAAGTTTTTTGTTCTGATGAAATACTGTTTAACCTTTTAGTCAAAGAGTTAAATTAGCATGGACTATATATTTGCTAGGAAGATAGTAAATTCTTTATACCGCATATTGTAATGAATTTTTTTTATACAAAAATCATAATATATACACACATAGTTGGATTTAGGCACCAGTGAACCCTGTGGTTACTGGGGGCCCTCTGTTCCTGGGGGGCCCCAACCACAGCAAGTCATCTTATCTTGATATTTTGTAACATGTCTGTCGAACCAAGAAAAGCTAGTACAGCAATTAAAAGATATCTCTGGTTATAGTATGAGTGTTTTATCAAGTAACAGGCTTCATAACTCCGTTAGATATTTTACCATTGACATAGTGCCCCTGGCTTAGTTAAACCCTGCTGGTAGATATTCTCCACTAAAACAAAAATAGCCAGCTTTATGTATCTGCAATACCTGTGGCTGCAGGGAGCCCCCCTTAATCATCCTTGACTGTGTGAAGGTTCCACAAAAGCTGTTGTTAGTTGTGGAAAAATGAGAGGGAATATGCACTCATTTCCTGATCATGCTCTTTAACCTGAACAGGGCTGTGATTTGACCGTTAGATTAAAGCTGATAATGAACATGAGCAAGGTAAGCACTAGAGAGATCAACAGCCAGAATGACTGATCTCAGTGTGGGATGGTTTTCTGTTTCAGGGAGTTTTGTAAATACTGGCAGAACAACAGATACTAGAACTCTCAACTTCTTTGCTTAAGAATTTTGTGCAGTGCCAAAAATAATAGCAAAATAAAGGCTCAAATTCAGGAACATGGTTTAAATATTATTTTAATTCAGTTAAAAAGTTAACAGAATAGTAACTTTTACATCAACATGCATTTCTGAATAATAATAAGTATAAAATTGTGACGTCTGGATTTATTGATTGTCTGTAATGCTGAATGATTTACCAGCAAATCAAAGTTTTTATAAACGACAGAGAAAACTTATAAGGCAAAATCAGGAAAGGCTTCTGAAATCAGGGATAGTGACAGGTATGCATTACTTCACAATGAGGTAAATAAAATATATTAACCCTGCTGCAGTTTGATAATAAACAGTAGTCACTGATCTGGTGTGGCAGTACCAGCGCAGTACAATGTATTGCTATTTGCTGAAATAAGTACAAAACTAGTATTGCTGTGACTTGTGTGTGTTTGTGTACACACACACACACACACACATACACACACATATTCACACACAAACACACACACACACACACACACACACACACACACACACACACACACACACACACACACACACACACAGATATATATGCATGTTTGTCAAAAATATACCAGATTTTTATCTGTACTCAACCCAATAATGCCAAAAAACATACTTTATTCTTCTGTGTATCAAAAAACATACAGCTAGCAAGTAACTGCATTTCAAAAGTAAGGCATAAAATATATCAGAGAACATTCAGATACTTAGATCTTATTGGAGTGTAGTGGCCCCCACTCCCCAGACTTTATAAATGTATACAATGAAGCTCCCTTAAACATCCTTGACTGTGTGGGGCCCCACTAAAACTGTTGCTAGTTGGAGAAAAATGAGGAGAAAAAATGTATTAACTTTCCGATTACACTCTTTAACCTGAAAAGGGCTGAGATAACTCTGTTAGGATAGAGCTGATAATGGCCTCTGCTCTCAACTGCAGCCATTCTTAAAGCAGCCCTATTGAGATGTGTGTTTACAGAATGCTGCTGTAAGTTATGTGTGTGTGTGTGTGTGTGTGTGTGTGTGTGTGTGTGTGTGTGTGTGTGTGTGTGTGTGTGATAAATAAATAAATAGATAAATAAATAGAGATACATATAAGTATATCTCTAAGTATCAATTTATATATATCTCCATATATAGATAACTATATAGATTCATACATAAGGAGGAAGAGAGAATGACTAAGATAATTTAATATATCTCATCTATGATGATGTGAGATATTGCCAACTATGCCAGGAGAAGTAGGGCAGTGGATGTGTAACATATGCCAGCACAGCTAGCTGGAATTTTGTAAATAAGTATATGTCATTTGCATATCAAAATGATTTGTACAGAGGCTTATGTTGAAAATGTATTTGTAAAGTTGCTTTTGTTAAAATGTATCAACAGTGTATTCTGCTGGAGAGAGGAAGAAATATACATGTAATATTGTAACTGTTGAAATGTATATGTTATAACAAAGGATACTAGAAAAGAAGAGGTTATCTCAGTCCAGCTAGCTTTGAAAAAAGTTTAAAATTAATTTACCTGGCTTAGGCCATAAATATCTTACAGTTCTCAGTGGAGCCAGGGACAGAAAGTCTGTACTAGGAATCTTTCTGTATTGTCTTTGGGGTGAACTATTGCTACTCTGGAAGGGTGGAGATTTGAAATTGTTGTATTACTTCCAGAATCTGCAACATATCTTAACAAGCTCTATGTGTGTGTATTATTCACACATATCTGCTAAATCCTGGCAGCTTCTAGCTAAGGGGGTAGCTTGGTAACCAGAAATCATATGACCAGATGTATGTGATGTACTACTGTAATCCATCATTAAAAATTATGTTTTAATACTAGGTGAGACTGAAGTCTCAGAGCAGTCTGTTTCTCGGAATCTGACATAGAAGGACCCCTCACCAACTTCATTTTGCCTTGCTCTAGTAAGTGAACCAGGGCATAGTAATTCTTTAGATCAGTCAGGAAAATATAGTGAGATTAGTTAAGTACTATTTTTCTGTAACTGTGTGAATCTATTCATCTGAGTTATTTTAATATTTCCTATGAGTGAAACTCTTGTGTTTATTGTAAATAGAGATTTAGTATTTTCATGTTCTTTTATTGTTATTAAATATATTTAAACTATTCATTGTGGTCTTTTAGAGAATATTTTAAACTTTGAGAGTATGTATATCTATTTTGGTGACGCAGTAGCCACTCCTGAAATTCTTACTGCATTGGCCAAACACTATTATTTGTATTAATATTAATTTCACTCAGTATAATTGGGTACCCTTGTAAGAGCCTTAGAGTAGCTGGCTTTGGAGTGTCTTGTGACAGTAACTACCTTGTAGTCTGGGCAAAAGGGGGGATAGCTAGTAAATCTGTGCCAGCCTTTCCCAGGTGTGTGTGTGTGTGTGTGTGTGTGTGTGTGTGTGTGTGTGTGTGTGTGTGTGTGTGTGTGTGTGTGTGTGTGTGTGTGTGTGTGTGTGTGTATGGGTATGTGAAAATCAAATCTCAAAGTGTGTGTGTATGTGTGTGTGTGTGTGTGTGTGTGTGTGTGTGTGTGTGTGTGTGTGTGTGTGTGTGTGTGTGTCAGCTGCTTGTTACAGGGACGTGAAGAACTGGTTTCACAGAGAGAGCGGTGGAGGACTTGGCTTGGACACTTGGCTGTGGACTCAACTCTATCATTGTACCACTGTGAAATCTTACTGGGGATCTGGAGAGAGAGACAGGGAAAACTAGCCCCTGGACTGAGTGTAATTCCTGTGTGCTCTTAAGGGAAACTGTGCTTAATGCAGAGAGCTACATCTAGAAATACTGGGTGCATCTATTTTTGCTCCAAGTGAATGTCCCCCTCCAGTGAAAGTGGTGAGGATTCAGGCTCCTTGATTACTGGCCCAGAGTGGGGATGTCACATATGAGGAGCAGTGGTGTGGATATTAATTGAACTTCTGTAGCCTGTAAGCAGTTGCACTGAAGGTGGGTGTACTCTCAAGCAGCCACAAGGTAAACATTCAGAGTTTCATATTACAACAGTTTTTATTTATTTTTTGTTAGTTTAGTTTAGTCAAGGAAAGCAGGCAAATATATCAGCAGAGGATTATGGCAAGCTGACAAAGAACCAGTTGGACAAGGTGTGTAATGCCATGCCAAAGAACTGGTGCATGCCAGCTTGACTAAAGAGGAAATGATTTCATCCTTTTGCTGCTCAGACCAGCAACCAGGAGGATTAGCAGTTTGGTGATGGGGATTTACAGCCCTCAGAAACAGGACAGTTCACCTTTTCCTCAGAGGACTTAAAAACCCATCTGGAGTTAAAGAGACTTGAACTAGAGGCCAAATGTTTGGAATTAGAATCAGCAGAGAGACTGTGGTAGGTGAAACAGATGGAATTAGAATCAACAGGGAGACTGCAGCATTTGGAGGCTGAAGAGAATCAGAGACTGCGGTGTTTGGAGGCTGAAGAAAATGAGAAGCAGTGTGAACATGAGAGGGAGACACTAACTCTTCTCCAGGGTCATAGTGGTAATGGGGAAGGGAATAACCAAACCCCAGAAGCAATAAAGGTCAGTAAATTTCTTCCACAATTTACAGAGGGTGATCATTTTGATAGTTTTATTCATATAGTTGAAAGAGTATGTAGACAGTATAATGTTGACCAAGGGCTCTGGGTACAGTTCCTGACCCCCTTACTCCATGGTAAATTTGTAACTGCTGTTTCTAAATTGTCTGATATTCATTGTTTAAACTATGATAAAGCAAAGAAATGTTTACTTGAATGCTTTAAGTTAACACCTCAAGCTTGCAGAAAAATGTTTTGTGAGCATAGACATAAGGCAGATGAAAGTGTATGTGATTATATTGGTGAGTTAAACACTTATTTTCATAGGTGAGTGAGTGGGTGTCAGATCACCAGTTTTGAAGGGCTGTCAGACCTTTTGGTGAGGGAACAAGCCCTTAACACTTTGCCTGAGGACATGAGAATCTGATTGGCAGACTGAGAGTGTAACTCGGCAGGTGAGCTGGTGAAAAATGGGATCTCTACTTAGCAAACGGGAGATCACTGCACAAGAAGGGGATACCCAGTGCTGCACTTGGATATATGGGAACCCATGATGGGCAGCCTAAACCACCCCAACAGAGTTCACCAGTAACAGGGGAAGCCACTAGTTCATGTACACAGCCAGGATCAAGGGTTAAATGTTTTAAATGTATCTAGTGGGACCATGCATCATATAGATGTCCACGGAGGCAAGGTGGGGAATAAAAGATGGAGGAGCCAGCAAGTGGGAATAACAATATGCCAATGATAAGTTGTTTGGAAACAATAGGGGTACCACATTATCATCAGAGATTATATCCTACCTTAGTGGATGGAACATAGGCCACTGGTAAGAGATAAACAGCGTCTGACATAGCCATTGTGAAGCTTACAGTGGTTAAAGAGGAGCAGTACTTACTTGGGCAGTCCGCTCCAGTCACAGCTTTAGGAGGGATCCCATTCTAAATGCCTTTGGGCAGGGTTCACCTTGACTGGGAGGGTTGAAAAGGAAGCAAGAAGGTAGGTGTGTTTGAGGATATCTCTGCAGATGTCTTGATGGAGAATGATTTTGATACTGCAGAACCTTGTATGCATGCAGTTACCTGCAGTCAGGCTTGGAGACAGGCATGTCAGTCTGATAGATTAGGAGAGACTCAAACAGAGTCCACACCTGAAGCCATGGCTGGTGAGGTGGCTATTTCAGGGAGGGAGCCACCCTATAGCAGTGTGCCTGAAGGTGAGCCATAGCTGCTGGTAGGTACTGATGTTTCCTTCGACAGAGTCACTGCAAGGGCAGAGGTGAGTGGTAGTACCTAGGCTGACAGTGAGGTACCACTGCCAGAGGATGCAAGACTTCCTATGAAAGAGGCGCTGGGAAGAGTTGCAAAGACAGAGTTGAGACAAGCTAAGCCCTCAGACATTGCACTAAGATGCTTGAGAGAGGTAGCTAGGGGAATGCCTGATTCTCAAGAAAAGGGGGAGTCTGTATACTGGAACAAAGTTTGGACCCCTGAGGGAGGGCTGGAGGGTGAGGTAATACATCAGTTGATAGTGCCCAGATCCTACCCTCTGGCACTTCTAGCCATAGCCCATGATATTCCTTTTGCAGGTCATATGGGCATAAAGTGTACTAAGAAACATATTATGCAGAACTTTTATTAGCATGGGATTGCAAAGGATGTAACAGAGTACTGCAGGAACTGTGAGCAGTGCCAAAAAGTAGGCAAGGTTGGAGACAAGGTCAAAGGTCCTTTGATGCCTTTGCCTGTGATTAAGGAGCCATTTCAAAGGATACCTATCAATATTGTGGGGCTTCTGAGTACCTCAGGCTCCACAGGGAGGAAGTATATACTGGTGGTAGTAAATTATGCTACTAGATACCCAGGTGGCAAATGCTTGGTTAGAGATTTTCAGCAGGGTAGGTTTCCAAAAAAAAAAATATTGGCTGACAGAGGTGCCAATTTCATATCAGACCTGCTGGCTTGTCTGTGGGAGTGCTGTGGGGTGAAGCACCTAAAAACCACCTCCTACCACCCCAGACTACTGGTCTTGTGGAGAGATTAAACTCTATAATAAAGACTCTGCTATGGGCATTTGCAGTCCAGTTTAAGAGAAAGTGGAACAAATATTTGCCCCATCTGCTGTTTGCATACAGAGAGGTACCCCAAGAATATGCAACTGTTTCACCCTTTGAGTTGCTGTATGGGCATAGGGTGAGGGGGGCATTTAGATTTGATTCACAATGAATGGAAAGCTGAGTGTGAATCTCACAAGAAGTCAGCTGCAGCATATGTTCTAAGCCACAGAACAAAGCTTAAGGAGCTCATGGGTTTGGCCCAGGAGAACCTGGCAGGAGCCTAACAGCAGAAAAAGGTCTGGTATGACAGGAGCCTGAGAGTATGCTCTGGGACAGCAGGTTATGGTTCTCATTCCTGTCAGACACAATAAGCTGCAGGCAGCTTGGGAGGGCCCCTTCAAAGTGGTAAGGAAGGTCAGTGATGTTAACTTCATGGTAGAACTGCTAGACAGGAGGCAAGGGTACAAAATGTACCATGTTAACATAATGAAGCCTTGCCATGACAGAGAGGCCCTTGTGCTTGGTATTTGCAGTAGGTGGCAGGAGGAGTCTGAGGGGGATCTATGGCTACATTGAGCTAGCCAGCAAAATACCAAGTTACTAAAGTGGAGCTTAGGGTTGCAGGCATATGATATGACAGTGCAGCACAGTAGTGGGGTTAGCAATGCCATTACAGATGGGGTCTCAAGACAGGGTATGGGTTAATGTATTACCAGATAGGCTCATTCCTCTCAAGCAATGTTTCCCAAGGGTCACTTGAAAAACTAGCTTGAGTCTTCAAAGGGGGGAGAGATGTGATGATGTGAGGTATTGCCAGCTATGCTAGGAGAAGTAGGACAGAGGATGTGTAACATATGCCAGTACAGCTAGATGGAGTTTTGTGAATAAGTATATTTCATCTGTATATCAAACTGATTTGTACAGAGGCTTGTGTTGAAAATGTATTTGTAAATTTGCTTGTGTTAAAAAAATGTATCAACAGTGTCTCCTGCTGGACAGAGGAAGAAATATACATGTAATATTGCAACTGTTGTATATATTGTAACAAAGGACACTGGAAGAGAAGGGGTTAATCTCAGTCCAGCTAACTTTGAAAATAGTTTGAAATTAAATTACCTGGCTTAGGCCATAAAGATTGCATCTTACAGTTCTCAATGCAGCCAGAGACAAAAAGTCTGTACTATGAAGCTTTCTGTATTGTCTTTGGGGTGAACTAATTGATACTCAGGAAGGGTGGAGGTTTGAAATTGTTTTACGACTTCTGGAAGCTACAACAGATTTTAGCAAGTGTTATGTGTGTGCATTATTGCACATATATGCTAAATCCTAGCAGCTTCTAGCCAAGGGGGTAGCATGGGAACCAGAAGTCAGATGACCAGATGTATATGATGTCATTCTTTAATCCATAACTAAAATGATGTTTTAATACTAGGTGAGACTAAAGTCTCAGAGCAGTCTGTTTCTTGGAACCTGACATAGAAGGACCCCTCACACCTTCTTCATCTTGCCACGTTCTAGTAAGTGAACCAGGAAATAATCATTATTTAGATGAGTTAGGAAAATATAGTGAGATTAGTTAAGTTTTTTCCATATCTGTGTGAATCTATTCATCTGTGTTATTTTATTATTTCCTATGACTGAAACTCTGGTGTTTATTTTAAATAGATATTTAGTATTTTCATGTTATTTTAATATTTATTATTAAACATATTTAAACTCTTCATTGTGGCTGGTCCTTTAGGGAATATTTTAAACTTTGAGGGTACTTATATCTATTTGGTGACTCTGTGGCCACTCCTGAAAGCCTTACTGCATTGGCCAAACACTATAATTTGTATTAATATTAATTTCACTCAATATAATTGGGTACCCTTGTAAGAGCCTTAGAGTAGCTGGCTTTGGAGCGTCTGGTGGCAGTAACTACTTTACAGTCTGGGCAGAAGGGGGCGTAGCTAGTAAATCTGTGCCAGCCTTTCCTGTGTGTGTGTGTGTGTGTGTGTGTGTGTGTGTGTGTGTGTGTGTGTGTGTGTGTGTGTGTGCATGTGTGTGTGTGTGCAAATCAAATTTCAAAGTGTGTGTGTCCCAGATGCTTGCAGCAGGGACACAAAAACTGTTTTCACAGAGAGAGTGGTGGAGAACATGGCTTGGACACTTAACCAAGGACTCATCTCTATAGTTGTGCAGTGGGAAGTCTTACTGGGGTTATGGTTATGGAAAGAGAGGGAGAACCAGTCCCCTGACTGAGTGCATTCCTTGTGTGATCTTAAGGGAAATTGTGCTTGATACAGAGAGCTGCATCTGGACACACTGGGTGTATCCATTTTAGTTCCAAGTGAACATTCTTCTACAGTGTCAGTGGTGAGGATTCAGGCTCCTTAATTACTGGCCCAGAGTGAGGACGTCACACCATCAACAAAAGTTTTAGAAAATACTAAGAAACTGGAATACTGCAAAAAAAAAAAAAAACACAATGCAGACACTGAAAGAACATAAAACTTCCACAGGAGGGGGCAGTATTGAACCATGAACCCTGTTGCTATGAGGGAGAGACTGTGTCACTGAAGATCGATGCTATGCCAACATGCTCTCAGGTAGGATGCTCACTTTTTATGCTAAAAGATCAAATCTGCGGGTTCTATTCCTATGGCAGGTGGTTGAATTAATTTTGTCTGGAAGTTAGCACAGAAGGGTAAGTCAGTTAGCTGTAGTTCCTGCAGTACATGGTTTGACTCCCTCACCCCTCATTTGCTGAATCTATATAGCAAGCCTTCAGAAACATTTGTTGTTTTTGTAATTTATGTCTCTGCTCCAGCATTTGTTTATTTCACATGCCTTTTACATGACATGAATTATATTCTCCCATGATTCTCTTCTAGTGCTCTGTACTGCCCTATCAATATGGAGGACTAAGGTATGACTGAGTACCAGATTCAGTAAGTTAATAATCTTGGCCCTGCTCTGCCTTAATACAAATCCCATTTTCTCCTTGGCCTCACTAACAGTTGACATTCTAAGTGTATCTGTGCCGTCATATATTTGTGTTATCTATGGCATGTGTATTGAAAAAGACTGTGGTTATCAAAACGCAAAGCACATTCTAGAATTTGTTGTGCAGTTCAGTTTATTTAATTAATTTATTATTTATTTATTTGACATTTGTTGACCAGGATAGTCTGACTGGACAAGTGCCCTTTTTAAGTGGAGTCCTGGGCAGAAAAGCTCCACAGTACAATTAAGCAAGAATTACAGATATTGACTTAATATACAATAACAATACAATAACAATTACAGGATTTCAGTAGGGGACAAAAAATATACAAGAGAGTAAATGAGAAGCTGTTCTTTTAGGTATAAGTTAAAAAAATAAGTAAGAAATGCATTTAGTATAAAATATTTATCTTGAGGCACATAGTAACAATAACCTAGAATAAGCACACTATGCATTAAATCCAAAAACATAACTTAATAAAATGATATTAAAATGTAACAAATGTGTATGCATCAATGAAGAAACAGTGAGAAACTCAGCAAGGGGTAAAATTGATCCTCTAATATAGACAGTTCCATACTGGGTTGTAGCTGTTGCTGTGTAAAACAGTGATGTCTGCAGGAGTAGGGACAGAGAGAAGGAATCCTTGTCAGGATATTCCAAAATCATTCTGGTAATCACTTGCAGTCCCTCACCAGCAGACCAACAGACCTTAAAAGTCGAGTTAATTAAATTAATAAGCAGCTCCTTGAAGTAGGTGAACCGTTCAAAATAAATAAGTCTATCCTGTAGCAGGGATTCTGCTGTTCAGTTATCACGTAAGTGTACTATGTACATCACAAGTTCCATTATTGCAGTACTTATTTTGTAAATGTGGGGTTATATGTATCTTAAAAACTGACCTTGAAACCACAGCTGACCAATACAGACAACTGGGGGTGCAATTATTGAGAGGCGCCAGTTACAGTTATAATATTTTGCTCACACTGAAGGTGCTCAAGGTCACACATGTCAAGTTCAAGGCACATATGACAAAGGACACAGCAGTAACACAGTCACAGTAGTAATACAATTTAATGCATAAAAGCTGCAAGGTATTTTGCTGGGATCAAATATTTAATGTAGAGGATATAGTACATCTAACTGAAAGCAAACTGTCAAAACTACAAAAGCACTGCAAAAATTTTGTAGATCTAGAACTCAAAGTAAAACTAACATCATGCACTTGTAAACTGCAGAAAATCATAAAAAGCATTTCTTTGCAGTGTACCTAGCCCTCTGGCACAACCACCATGGGTGGAGACTTCATCTCACACACACCGTTTGTTATATTATTCTTATTCCAAGGTCACTGCAACTTGAGAAGAAGTGGTCAGTTAAAAGACAGAAATGCTGCCTCGCAAAACAAAATAAAAAAAATACTAACACATTTCTCCAAGATATTGGGATCATGGATAATATTTTATCACATTATATTCCCACATTATATACTACAAAGAGTAGTGAGCAAACAAGCATAAGGAAACTGTCTAATAAAACTTGCTGCAACAAAGTAAAAAGGGCAATCAGGTTTCGAGTAGCTGAAAGGAATGTTATTTTAACTCATGCCTCTAAGATAGTAATAAGGTTTTAGAAGTCATCACATAGAAATTCAGTATGATCCGATTGTTGAGAATCATGAGATATCAGATGAGGCAGACTATTATAATTGCAGATTTATAATGGGGGGCTTAAGCTTATATGTATGATAACAGCCTTCTTAAGTAATGCATCCAAACTTCCTTCAAGGAATGGAAAAACTGACATAGGATCTTGGGGGAAGGATAGATAAACATGAATGTCCTCTGTGTAGCAATGACTCCACAGTGAGAAATTCAAGAAAGAGCAAGTGAATGTATAACAACACTGATGACACAGCGAAGGCAAGCTAATGCAGAGGGCTATAAATAAATAAATAAATAAATAAATATATATATATATATATATATATATATATATATATATATATATATATGGGGTTCCTATTAGAATGCCGAAAACGCATTTTGTCGAATGCGTTTTCGTCAACACCTACAGAGTGAACAGGCAAAACAGTGAAGCGGCTGTTCAGCGAATTCTTTCCCTGGGAAAGAAGTCACTTGACCGCTTCATTGTTTTGCCGTGTTCTGCACTGTAGTGTGCTCTCAGGGATTCCCTTGTCCGGTATAGCTCCTGAGTGTGAATTTGCAACAGTTACTTACCTTAGGGTTAGGGTGCGGGTTAAGTTAAGTGCATATGTATGAAAGTGTTTACTGTTTTTTTTTTTGCATTAGATGTATGGCTGAGTTACGTGTGTATATGTTTTCAGCTGTTTACTTTTGTTTTGGGGGGTAGAATTAGGGTTAAGGTAAGTGTGCATGTGTTTGGAACTGTTTACGTAAATGTGCAACAGTTACTGACCTTAGGGTTAGGGTGCGGGTTAAGGTAAGTGCATATGTTTTAAAATGTTTACTTTTTTTTTTTAGTTAGATGTATAGTTGAGTTACATGTGTATATGTTTTCAGCTATTTACTTTTTTTGGGGGGGGGTAGAATTAGGATTAAGGTGCGTGTGTATGTGTTTGGAAGAGTTTACTGGGTTTTTTTGTTTTTAGTTGGAACAGCGATTTCTTTCCCTAGGAAAGAAATTTCTGTTCTGAGATGTCGACATTTTCAGCTTTCGCTGAAAAAGGGTCGATGAAACATTGTTCGCTGTTTTAAGCGTTCAATGTTTTAATGTAGACCCTATATATATAGATATATATGGGATCTGTATGGATCACCGAACCGCAACATAACCAAAACAGATTCGGCCGGGCATACTTGCGAGAACGTGCTTTTCACCGAAAGGCACTTTTGCGTAAGTATGCCTATTGCGGAGATCACACTACAGTGGGGATAAGGGATAATTCCCTTTTCCCCACTGTAGTGCGACCTTGGAGTGAGAATATTTAAGTAGGGGGGTGTGGGGGGTGCAGGGGGTGCTTGTCCCCCTGCAAAAACATAAAAGTAATTTTTTTTTGTTTTTTAAACACACTTTAATGAAAGCGCTTTTTTGGTGAAAGCGCTTTCATTAAAATGTGTTCGGTGATTGTGGATTCGGACTATTGAACTTTCGTTCAATAGTCCTAGATCTATATATATATATATATATATATATATATATATATATATCTCTATATCTATATCTATATATATATATCTATATATATATATATATCTATATATATATATCTATATATATGTATATATATATATATATATATATATATATATATATATATATTCTATTGCAGTATAAGCACATGTTTAATATCTGTACCAGTGTAAAATTACACATTATATAATGGGTGATGCTAAATATTCGGGGATGTGAAGCGTTTATAATTTATCAGTCCCAGTGGTTGGCAATAACAGATTGCAATGCACCAATTGATAGACAAAAAATGAACATGTGAAAGTTTATTCTGCTGTAGTTCCTTTTTAAAGTATAATTTAAGATGAAAAGACAGAAGGTACCAGCAGTATATTTTCCTCTTACTTTATTTAACGCTAACATTGACAAAAAAGAACCAGTTTCCCTTGATACAGTGAGCCTTGACAGCTAATTATCACTTATCCCATTTCCTTCGTATACATACATATATGTATGTACATATACAATGAGGGATGATCCCTCTGTTGACCAGCAGAATTAGTTGTGGATAGTGAAGCAGATCAATGACTACAGCCCTTTCCCTCAGATATAGTGGCTCTCCATGTAAACAATGGCATTATATCGAACATTGTATAATCAGCCCAGCAGTGGCTGAATGACTGATGTGAATGAAAGTTCTCAGATGATAGAAACCTGTCAATACGGTACCTCATAGATATGGCAGACCTGACTGCTGACCATAACCAGTTCTAGCTAGAAAAATAATTTCTAAAACCACTCTCCTGTTTGATTTGGATTCTCTGAATTGTGGATGTCATCTTAAGAAAGTGGATCCATATTAAAGCTCTTGATCCTTTCTGGCATTACTAGTCACTATGCATGATTAGGGTTTCCTCTGTAACATCAAAAGACTAAAAGGAAAATGTCTGCCCCTGGCTTATGACCAACCTTAAAGACCAATTAATGCAAGAGATGTGGCTTGGTAGAAATGGAAGACCATAAATCCATCATATCAAGATTTTCTGTCCCATAGAACAGAGAAAAGGACAGCAATTAAGGCAGCCATATTCAGATTCCTCTGAAAAAAATAAAAACGCAGAAACAGTGACTAGTCACCCAAACCCTTCCTAAAAAATTATTAGGAAATTGCAGCCACCTTGGTTAACAAACAATGCAGAAATAATATGAAAGCTTACAGTTCTGCCTTTTGGGTTTAAACAGTTAAAGGTTAAGTATGGAAATGATAATTTCATAACTTATACCTCTTTCTAGCTTCATGTGTGTGTGCCTTCTGTGAAGGTTGGGCACCGGGCTGGCAACTCAACACTGTAAAAACTTCACTGCCAGTCAATCTGTGGACCGGTGATCTGCTGTGGCGACCCCTAATCGAGAAAAGCCAAAAGACATTGCTTTACCTCTTTCTAGCTTCCATGGGCTTTCTCATTGTTATTTCCCCATTCTTTGGCTATTCTTCCATTTTAAGATGATATCTACACTCCTTTGAGGAAGTAACTTGATCAGTTAAATTTTAAAACTAACCCAAGCCTAACATGACTGCATCCTACTATTATTGAGATGGTAAATCCAGTCATTACTAAAGCATTAATAACAAACAAACACCAGTATATACATGATTAAGAGCAAATGAAATAGATACACAGCAGTGAACTGTGTAAATACTTACTTATTAGCTCAACATTTCATATAGTTTTTACCTAATAAATTTGAAGAATTAGAAAAGCATTCACTGTGAAATACAGCAAAAAGATAGTAATGATGATTTTGATGAAGATTAAGATGATGATGATGACGATTATGATTACAACTATCCCCCAATATACATGATAGTAAAACAAAGGTGTAAAGATTTTCAAAATATATTAGCAGCCATGGAATGAGTTCATGAGATGCAAACAAATGGAAAAGCTTGTAGCTAGTCATGTAAGGGTATATACATATTTGCAGATGTGGCTTAACAGGGATGCTTAGGACAGCCTCAGTTGTATCTATTGACAAGGTGAGATTTGTTATTTAGTTTGTGAGATATGTTATATAGTGTAGATAGACCAATATAATTTACCTTTAAAATTTGGTTATGTCAATAAAATAATTAAATCAAATAGCAGAATGTCCTTTTTCAGAGGAGTGATAAAGAATGTTTTTTTTTATATCTGGGGGAGTTTGTTGCATTTAAAAGTCCAAATTGAGTAAATGGCAGAGTGGTCACTAAATGTGATAGATGACACAATGAGATGTTTACATCTGACAGGTGTATTTTTAAACATTATATCAAAGCATGAGATAGCTTGAAAGTTATCACTGGAATATATGCGAGCTTGAATTAAGTCCAACCAATGTGGATAGTTAAGTAAGTTTAGTATGGTGGCCACCAATCCAACTAAAGTTAAGTTCACCAAGCAAAATAAATAGTTTTTAGTGATCTAGTTAGCTATAGTATTTAAGAGAGAGTGACAGTGAAATAAAGGAGCTAATGGAGGAGGAAATATGAATGAAGTAGAAAAGATGACTAGATTAGCTTTTTTCACTTAACCTGATTTGAATCATTACCTTGTCTGCATCTCTGCCTAACTAGGTTACAGTAATGGCTAACAGAGTGACCTCTATAAACCGGTAGCTTGATCCCTGTTCCAGTGTGGCTACCTAGGTGGGCAAGTTTTAAGCCTTTTAAAGAATGAGTGAAATTTCTTCCTGAGAGAGGAATAATGCATACAATGAGAGAGTCATGAGAGCTTGGAGTTTGAGCCTTTGTTAGGTTCAGCATCCCCGATCAGAAATGGGGAGAAGGGGTAGAGGATAACATTAAACAGGCTATAAGAAGGGTGCTAAGGAGCTCATTAGTTGATGCAACAGATCAACTGAGTGATTAAGATTACACTTTGATGTTAAGAAGAAATATGTTTTTTTCAGTATTCTATAAGTGCTGAAGTTATGGTCTGATACATCCCTTTCCTTTAAAATATATGTGGAGATGCATGCTGGTAAGTCGCTAAAGCAACTTAAGGTATGCTATAGATTTATTAATCTCCTCATTTTTTTGAAACTAGAAGAGGCATTCGTTTTGACATATTAGATGAGGAGGTACAGAACACCCTATTGATTGCCACCCTGAATTTTATACACACCACCACCACTATCTTTTAAACAGCACATAACAAAATATGAAATTTCGCTGCTATGTGTGTACTTAGGGAACATTACTGTTACACCCCCCTAAAATTAATTGGCTTCTTGTTGCAGGTCATGCCACATTTCTTGGGTTAAAAAACTTTAGACTACTTGTTTTCAAGTACTGTCACTCACTGGCCATAAACTACAACTTGCTGGGGTGCCTTATGGCCTGAGGATGCATGCCAATGGTTCTTTCAGGCTGAGAAGACCCGCATTTAGTCTGGCAATATGGAAAATGGTCTTTTAGCAAAATATTCTCTACAATGTGGAATTAGTTATGACAACAAAATAAGGAATAAACAAAATATTTCATTATTTAAAACTATCCTGAACAAACATTTAGGAGATGCTTACAAATCTATTACAGAAACATGTTGTGCCTGTTCATAGGTAAGTACTACACTAACTACTCTTGTAGGCCATTTTAAGCCTAGCTTGTCTGTGAGGTAAACACCAGGTGGGGAGGTGACAATATGTTTAATGAAGAAAATAAAAAAATGCATATGAAAATGATTTTTTCAGTAAACATGTGTTGAACTGTTATTTTGTATTTGTATTTCTTCTCATTGTATGTATTGTACTGTTAGTAGTGCTTTATGAAATGGTGTGTATGTATCTCTGTGGAACTTTTGCACTGTAACTTATGCTTTATCAAAATGTGTATGTACCTCTGTGGAGCTTTCCTCCCCGGGCCTCCACTGAAAATGGGCACTTTATGGCCCAGTGGACTTTCCTGGTAAACAAATGCAATAAATAAATGTTCTGCTGGGTAAGAATGTGGTGCCTTATGATAAATTTCAGGAGGAACAAAAACTTTCTTATACTATGGACAGGACATCTAATTGGAGTTTAGGTTTGTTGGTTCAAAGAAAACAATGCCAATTCTAGCTTTGTTTATGCATATATATATATATATATATAGAGAGAGAGAGAGAGAGAGAGAGAGAATTTGTTTTTTCCTTGGTAAAATTGGAAAAAGGAATTAATATTTTGTCTGCATGTCTATGTATGCACACTTTGCACAGTAGTACACATGAGTTATAATGCACTGCATACAAACCCTAGTCACCTTAATTTATTAATATTTTACAGTGAATGTTTATTTAAGCAAATGTCTGAGTATATAACACAAACCCATATCTCAACTATCCAGCCAGCTTTTCACAGAATGTTCAGATTTTTGCCTCATCTTTTTGGTCTTTTCCTCATAAACTTTTGGTTTTCTGGTAAATCATTGACAAGTCATTGAGGATTGAAGTCAGAAAATGATAGGTATCTGAGTTACAAACTTCATACTTTCAGAAAATTCATGCTGATGCAAAACTTGTTACTTTATCAACTTTTTAATTTTGTAAGAGCAATATTTAAACATTTTTCCTATTTTTGGGTCTTTGTCCCTACCGTTATTTACGGCTTTTTCCAGATTACTTTCTCCAAGAGGTTGAGAGGTGTGCACATACCTCTTCACAGGTATATCTTTATTATGAACACGTATGTAGCCTGTATGCCTTCCTCACTTTGAAGAGGTGGTCTAATTAAAACATGGCTTCCTTTCTCAAATAAATATACCTTATTTTTCCAAAGATTTCCCATCTGTCACCACCTAGATAGAGAGCTGCACACAAACATATTTTCCCTTCCCATCTGCTTCTCTTAATTTTGCAGCAGGTGGGTCCAGTAAGCAGGATGCATGCATTTAGGATGGAAAATCGGTTCTGGGCTTAAAGGGAATGACGTAAAATCATTCAGGTTGATTTATTCTTCATAGGATATAGTTTAAGACAGAGATGACAATGCATAAACAGATATTCATTTGAAAAGTAAATGATCTAGTTTTATTTTACTTAACTGGGAAGGCTTCTTTACTTTGAAGCCTGTTCTGTAAATACAGCTGTAAAAGTAAAAAGACCTTAACAGCTGTACAGCCATAATATTCCACGCCAAGTGAAGCTGTATGCCAAACAATTTGCCAGCAAGCTGCTATATATCTGCAGCTGTCTAAATGTCTTCTTTGCTGGGTTACAGACAAGCAGTTACTTTTTCAAACTTGCTGGCAGTGTATTTCTAGTATGCTGTGCAAGTCTGTGCTGTACAAAAAGTTGTTTGACAGTATTTGGCACTGTGCAAGTGTTTGGTCCTTAAAGAGGACCCATTCTTCAGAATATAGTGGGAGGGGTTTGCTCGTCTTCAGCAAGGCTGATTCTCATCTGAATAAGAAATAAAAGCCTATCTGTTATGAAACTGGTGCCACAGAGTCTGAAGGGCAAACAATTTAAGTTGAAGCTTTGCCTGTGCTGAGTGTGATGTTAAAAGAGTGTTGGCATAGTGTAGGTTGATTACTTCTAGGAAAAAAAGAATTTATGACAGATTGTATCCTGGAGGCAGAAGTACTTCATTTATTTTTTTTTCCTGACAGGAGTGAAGTAGATGCTATGGTATGCATAGATTTTTTTTACAAGGCAAAACATTAAATTAAGATATAGATACTGGCGTATGAGTACAAATCATTCCAATAAATATTTTCACATTGACTGGTGCTAGCCTAGGTTACACTGTGGAGAAAAATCATTGTCATTAAAATCTGAATGTCAGGAGCAAGTTTAAGAGATGCTTGTGGAGTTTCCCTACAAGTTGAAGGAGATGCATGACTGTGTGGGTGCTTATGCCTGTAAGTACAGGTTTTGTCAAAATTAAACATATCTGTGGAGTTGAAGGCAATCAAAATTCATAGAGATCTGGTGAGGAATGGATTTACAGCTAAGCAAGCTATAGACATGCACTGGGACCCTTTGTGAAGAGGACCCCCAATACACAGTGATGACCACGATCAACAAGCCTGCTTTCTTCAGACCAAAGCATGGTGGTGTTATCTTACCAACTGCCTGTACTATTATGTTTGTCTGAAGTTGTCAGTTATATATGCATTCAGCAATGAGAAATGCAATACAGAGTTCTGCTATAGACTATGACCACCTCTGTCTAGTCTTCTGCTTATGGGCCTCAGGACATTAGCTATTATATTTTACAAAGGCCATGGACCTCTCAACCAATCGGGGACAAATTTCAACAGAATCAGGGACAAGTCAAGAAAAAAATCAGGGACAGTCAGGGGCACTTTTAAAATATTAATGCTATTAACTTGAAAGATTGACAGAATCAGAGCATATGAATTAATACACATTTACTGAAGTAAAAGAAGTTTATAACACTTAATTATTGTCATTATTCTTTAAGTGTAATTCAACACCTTTCCTCCAAAAGTCACTAGTTTTAGGAGGGATTAAGAGGGACAAAGCTAAAATTTGAGTCAAAATCAGGGACAGTTGAGAGGTATGCGATGCCAGTATAAAAACTACCATGGATACAACAGCATCACTGTCTGTAATATAGGAAACACTTTTTTCCGTTAAATGCATGGAGTGATCTTTTTCCTGATTTTACATTTTTGTTGATTTTCTATTCTTTTCTCATAAAATTTCCTGCTTCCTTTCCCCATCAGTAAGAACAGTCATTGGAAAAGGAATCCTTCTTGCCAACTTAAAATATGGCCTACCCATGGTAGATAGAGAATCCAAGATGACCACAACAGCCCTACAATATAATGCTGAGAAAGCATTCCATTTCATAACAAACTCCCCTATGCAAGAATACCACTACACTAGAATTAAAGATGGCCAACTGGCTGACAATTAAACAAAGAGATGACAACTTACAAGGTTCCTCGCTGTAAAACTATTACACCAAGATATTCTGACCTTCATTTCTGCCAAATTCGCTCCCAACATCCCTTCATACAACCTCAGGTGTTCTTCAGCATAGCATAGCTCCCACCTCTACCTCACCCTGCATTCCCTATGTTCTGGTTAAAATTGACCAAAAATCAGGCCGCATCACATAACCTGACCAATATTCTCCCCTGATTCTGTCAAGTTTCTTTAACACAAGAAAAAATATAACTATGCCATAGTGTTAGCTCTTGTGGGACTGAATGACCTGCGGTACTGCACCCAGAGAGACACAGAGAGAGACTTGATGGAAGTACTATGCCTGTGTTAAACAGAGAGAAGATACTGGTCTTGATTATTATCATACCTTTACCAAGAATGATGCCTAGATACCAAGACAAGTTAATTACCTTTATCAATTGGCTAAGTAGTTGGTGTCATTCTAAAGGGATTTAGTATGGGTCAGCCTAGAATGAAATGGAACATAAGATGTACTGTTTCAACAGGGATGGGTTATATTTCTCCTTCCAGGGCCTCCTCATTCTCTCTAAAGCTTGTGCTACCCCCACAGTGCCTTTTTTTAGACAAAGTCTCCATAATGGAAATTCCTGTACCGCAGACTCAAGCGCAGATTTGGGCAACATCATGGTGGTACCATTTAATGCTAGGAGTCTGAACAGAAAGATGTCTCAATTTTTTGCACCTTGAACAAATGTATATTTGTGTAGTAAACACAGTTTCAGTCCAGTGGCAACACTCAGTCTATATCAGGGTTTAGTGCCTATCATGCCTTGATGCCCTTGGTAGGGGAGTATCTATATTTATAGATTCATAGATAAGTGCTATGCTAGTTGGCATTGTGGGTCATTTTAAGTGTAGCCAATTTCTCAAAAAGGTGAGAATCAAACCCCGTACCTTGTGTTTATGAGGTAAACACCTTAAACATTATGCCAACTGCAAACCCCAAAACTGGCCCAACAGGCCTCAAACTCACATACCTGCATCTGGGAGTCCAGTATTTTACCATTACTTCACACTGGCCCCTAATGTATTAGTCAGAAACACCATCAATTCACAACAGATTACCCACAACCCTAAACTGGAGTTAGTGGAGATCTAAATCACTCAGAAAAAATGCAACTATTACTCTGTTACCAGGGTTTATATTATATGAACAAAAGCTCATATAATCGATCGCTCTAATGAGCGAAAATCCCAGAAATCGAAAATGATATTGTGGGGGCTGCACCCCCCCCCACACCCCCTAATAAATATATATTCCAACTCTGAGATCGCACTACAGTGAGGAAAGGGGAAATACTCCAATCTTCATTGTACTGTGATCCCACAGCACGCATCTCAATTTCTGGGATTTTCACTCATTAGAGCGATCGATTACATGAACTTTAGTTCATATAATATAGACTCTGTTACCAGCTACAGCTGCCCGTCAATACTCCCCAGATATCATGGAAATTGCCTTATTACCATTGAGGGGTTAAATATCAAAACAAACACCTTCTTGCTAGTGGACTTCTATTACCTAAACATTCATTGGTACACTTACACATCTAGAAACAGATACGCTTAGCAGTGGAAAAAATTGTAAAACTACGTACCAGGATCTCTAATGTTCTTGACCTTGTCCTTATCATCTTAGCTCCCACCTGCACTTCATCCGCTTTTCCTCAGCCCTAGTTAAAACTCACCAAAAATCAGTTGGCTTCTCTGTCAGACCTAGTGGTACCACCCCACACTCAAATAAAACTCTCTTTAGGGACTTATCCTGGCCAAACCTTCTTCAGCTTGTGGAATGCCTATTCAAAATTCCCAACAGTCCCTCACAAATGGACTCACTGAGAGCGGTCCCCCATTCACCTCCTGTCCATCCTAAATATAATGGCAACATCCGGAATTAACCTGTCTAGCAGTGCTCCCATATTAATAAACTGTATAACAAAAGAAGGAAATTAATGAATAGTCATAAGAAATCTCATTCTCTTTACTTCAGAACCACAGAGAAACATGCCAAAGAAAGTAAAAGCAATATTAGAAAATGTAAAGAAAAGTATAGTCGTAAGGTTGTTACAGATGCCAAAGGAAACTACAAATAGTTTTAAGTTTATTTATTTATATTTGTTTACTGGGGTAGTAAACTAATCTGTCTTGAACAATTTCAGGCTCAACCTGAGTGAAATACAAAACATTTCACAAACAAAAAAAGAAGTGCAAGCATTAACAGAGTAGTTCAGACTAATTACAAAAATACCTTCTAGTGAACAAGCACAATGCAACGTACAATCAAGCAGAGTGGAATGTACCATATATACATTAGTTTCTAAAGTGGGTTAATCTTCAGTGAATCTTGAGAGAGGAGAAGAGACTCGGAAAGGAGGTAGATTAGGTTATATATCTTGTGCTGAAGCAGAAGCATTTGGCTTGGATGAAGAAGTGCTTTTGAGTTGCATTCTGAATTTGGAATAAGTGTCGATTTCCTTAATGTTGATGGGGAGAGCTTGCCAAAGAGTAGGTGCCTGAGAGGAGAGAGCATGTGCAGTGCTAAGGAGTTTGGTTCTAGTTATATCAGGAAATTAAGGAATAATGTCTAGCAGTGCACTGAATTCATCAATAAAAATAATACTACATATTCTGATCCTAATGGAATAATCAATATAGTAGCAGGCAAATTTTTACGGACTTTATCCCATCTGTCCATATTGTTGCCTCCCATATTCCTGACAATTTAGTTTTCCCTGAAATCACCTTGAAACAAGTTTTATAATTCCTGTCAAAGGTTAAAAGTAATGCTTCCATGTGATCCAGCAACATACAGGGCTGCTATGATGCACTGTCTGAGCCTTTACTTATAGGTTCATATAGCAATAACCCACGCCTGGGTGTGGGTAATGCTGGATTTACCCACGGTTGGTGTGGTTTGGTCATGAGGACGAAGCCCGAGTGGCCAAACAAAGCCAACCGTGGGTAAATCCAGCATTACCCACACCCAGAAGTGGGTTATTGCTATTATACAATGACATTATTTAAGAAAAAAAATAATTACTTTTCTTAAATAATGGCATTGTATAATGCCTCCTTGCTGCCCTTCCGCAGCTGTCTGGTATTCTGCGGCAGTTCTGATGTACTGCGCATGCATATGCCCACACAGTACATCAGAGTTGTGGGCAAAAGCAACGGAGAAAGCAAGATCTCCGTTGCTTTTTACAAACTGTTTCGCTATGTTAAATGGGTTTAACATAGCGAAACAGCTTTAAAAAAAGCAACGGAGAATCTCCGTTGCTTTTTTTAAAGCTGTTTCTCTATGTTAAACTTGTTTAACATAGCGAGACAGTGTGAAGCAATGGAGATCTTGCATTCTTCGTTGCTGTAAAGAAAGAGTTATAGTAATGGAAAAAGTCCAGGCGACTGGACCTTTTTCCATTACTATAACTCAGATTTACAATGTGCATGCTGCCAATCAGTGTGCACGTTTTTGAATATTAATGGGGGGTCGTTGTATAATAGGTAAGTACTAAGCTAGCTGCCCTTGCAGACCATTTTAAGCCTAGTCAGTTTCCCTTTTTGTGCTTGACTTAACCCATCCATTTCGTTACAGACTGGCCTTACCCCTCCCAGGGTTAATAATTACATATTAACCCTAATGAGAATAACTGGAATCATACTAGAGATAATCTGAGGGGGGAATTATGCATGGGATAAAGCATTTAATAGCTGCCTCTGTCCATTAGCAGTACAGGAGGCAGTCCTGGGGTACAGTTTCTGTTTCCCAATGCATAGATCCAAGTTGCACTTGAATATGGGCAGGGAAGAACTTCATTTTTTGTGGATGGGGAATCTGTTCTAGAGCAGCCATATCCTTTAAAAGATAATACCTGTCCCTCAAAACTGTTCTGTTAATATTGCAGAAGAAGTTTAGATCCCTAGACCATGCATTTCTGATGCCATTTGACTTGCTGATGTGCAGTAAATCCATCTGTAATAGGTCAGAGGATTCCTTGCATGCCAGACACAGTTCACTTGTTAGCAGTCTGTAGTATACCGAGTATTGTGACAGGGCTTTGAGTCGGTCCATGCAGGATATGTTGTTTAGTCCTTGTATTCTTTTAGTAAGGTGTCTCAGTGGGCATTCCAGTTGTTGCATGTGTCTTTATAGATACACGCCAAAGAGGGCATTATATTCAATGACTGTCCTAATGAGGTATGAGTAAAGGGGGACCTGAGATCTAGACACAATCCCTTTGTTTAAGAGCTGAGCAATATAGAAGGACTCTCTTACAACAATGGACACATGTTGATAAAAAGTTAAGTCAGTGTCCAGATAAGTTCCAAACCCTGAACAAGTGGGACAACTCTTAGTGGCATATTATGAATGTGGTAGTTTCCTGGGGTAGATGACTTTCCAAAGGCTACAATAATGCATTTTTTGGACATTTAGTTTCAGTCCATGATTTTGGTACCACTTATGTATTTGGGATAAACCTTACTACAGGAAGGTTATACCCCGGATTCAGCAAGCTCTGCATGGAGTGCAGGAATAGTGCAAGAGCTGCTAAATGCAATATGGCCAACGAGCAATTCAGGAACGAGCTCCTGGGACATGCACGAGCACTCCTACACTATTCCTGCATGGACACCACTGCTATATGCTAATTACCTCATGTGCAGGTGAAAACCATGCAAATGAGATGAATTAGCAATCCAGGAAGCAGGCAGATGTTTGTACAGGAATAGTGTAATCTGCAGAAATATATTCGGTTACTAACTGAATACATTTCTGCAAATTACAAAACTGAGCCATGACAGCTCGAAAGAAAGCATGTATTCAATGGAGTAGGCATGCCAATGGCCAAATATATAGCCACTGGCATGATAGGTAGTTGAAAAAATTATAAAAAATAACTTTTTTTTTTTTTGGCCGACTTCGTCCGTTTAAGCATAGGGCAGTGGTGCGCAAACGGGATCGGCCCGAAAATAAGAAAAAAGTTGGAAATAAGCTTTTAAACCCAAATCATCATTTTGCCATGATAGTCAATTGTATGCATAAGACAACAATACCAGGGAATAGTGGTTGCTAAGGGGGAAGGCTGAGTGTGAGTGTGGTAACTATGAATTAGCATTCTGTTTTATGCAAATGAGGGGATTGATACTGAATGACAGATTTCCTCTAAGTGTTAGCTTGCACCCAACTGTGTAGGTGCAGCAACACCATGGTATAGATATAAGAGGTAGATAACCTCATAAGGGGGAGTGTCATGCATGCTGTAAGCTTATTGGAGCTCTGTGGCCCATGTTTGCCCTTAGCTAAGCACAGCTAAGGAAGGGTGTGTGTCTGAGGCTGCCTAACAGTGTTTACACTGCCTAAAGGGGTATACAAGCCACACACCAGGTTTAAAAAAACAGGAAATAGCAGCTCTGTTCACATATGAGCACTGGGTAAGTGTGGTGCACCTCTGGGCTTAAATGGGAAGGCAATGGGAAGGGAAAACAGCAGTAGGAAGGCAATCAAGGAGAACTAGCCTAGCTGGCAGGTGAAATGTTTCAGAATCAGTCAGTTACACATGGAACAGCCTAGCACACTACTATAAACTATGCAAATACCTTCCAGTCTGTTTTTTCCCACAAACTCTGCACCACCGGTGTACACAGATGGGGAAATTTTACCTGACAAAACTAACAAAATGTCAGGGGCTGCTGTTGCTCTCATACATAATATGTGCAAGAGGCTGAGGGTGGTGAGGATGTGAATGCTGATGACCAACCCACAGTGAGGAGAAGGAGAAGAGTGTACAGACCCAGGGTAACCTACAAGGGGCTACATGAGCTGGAGATAGTGGACCGCTATAGGGTGGACAGGGAAATTCTACAGCAAATTGTTGAGCTGTGCCGGCCACACCTCACACACAGAACCAACATAGGGGAACCCATCCCAGTGGATACCAAGGTATGTGTAGGCTTAAGAATACTAGCGACAGGTACCTTCCAAAGGCCAACTGAGGATATCATGGGGATCTCACAGGCATTAGCATCCAGGGTATTCCACTAGTTCCTGGATGCCATGTCAACACATGCCAGTGAGCACATATATTTCCTTAACACCCGTGAGGCACTGACCAGCAATATGAATCTCTTCAACCAAATAGCAGAATACCCTGAGGTAGTGAGTGCTATAGATGCATGCACATACACATCAAAGCACCACCTGGTGAGCGGGGTAGGGTCTACATAAACCGCAAGGGCTTCCTCTCCATCAACTGCCAGGTCGTGTCCAATGACCAGGGCATTATCTTGAATATGTGTGCTGGCAGTCCTGGAAGCTATCACTACTCCCACATCTAAAATATGACACAGCTGTACTAGTCATTTGCCAGTGGGGACATGCCATATATCCACCTAGTGAGGGATGCTATTTACGCACTGGAGCCATGGTTGATGACACCCCTCAGAAATGCACACACACCCGAACAAGAACTCCATAATGAGGCACACGCACAAACCAGAATCATAATAGAGCATGTGTTTGGGATGCTCAAGTCAAGGTTCCACTGCCTGGACATATCTGGTGAAGCCTTGCAGTACTCTTCAGCTACATGTACACAAATGTTCATAGTATGTGCCATGCTACACAATATGATCCTGTGGAAACAGCTGCAGCAGGAACAGCACGGGGCAGGGACACACAGCCCCCCACCATTGCCAAGGCCATTACAGGCACAGAGTGACTCGGATGAGGAACTACCTGAACCTGCCCATGTAGGCAGAAGGAGGCAGGCCCAGTATGCCCAGACCCTGGCAAAGAGACAACGCATAGCACATACACTGACATGGTAGGTACCCAGGGAATGACACCTCTCTCTGACTCACACATACAGTAAAAGGGATGCCAAACATGACACTACCTGTACTTTACCATGTATAGGGAGTGTACTATGTGCATCAGACATAGTCAGCCCTCCAGCACCATCCTCAGTACTGGCACACCCACAAGATAAGTCAGTCTTCCTATCAATTGCTGAATGGAGTAGTATGTTCTGATAGTTGTATCTATGGTATGGACGTGAGCATGCAAGGGAATCGGGTGGCTGAATGGGATGGTAGCAGATAGTGTACACCTATATGGGCAACATGAAATCCATAACAAATACTGCTGTCAACATACTAGGCAGTACAAGGTGACAAATCCCACTGCAGTACATGTGGTGGTCCAAATGTGTGTTGATATGACATACGCATGCTTGTTAGTGTGGCTCACATACCCACCACCAGCCTCAGCCAGCAGGACGGGTGTAGATGACCATAAAGGAAGGCTGGGCTAAGGCCTCCAATTGATGGCAATGGTTTACAGCCCCATTCCAGACCAACATAGACAGACTACAACAGGTCTGGCAGTTGTATGTCAGTTCTGAAGGGTAAGAAGTCTACAACTGAAATGTAGGTCAAAAAACCTAAGATCTGTACACTATTGATATGCCTCCAGTCTGCATGATAGGTCAGAATACAAAATGAAATGGAAGCCAACAGAGTACCTGAAATACGAGTACAGTCATAGCAAATGTTTAAAGTCGTCAGGTGTGCCCCCCCACAATCCCATGTAGAAATGCAGTAACATGTAAGTGTGAGGTGTAATAACAGTGGACCACAGATTACCCGAGCTGGTCCAATCTACAGGATAGATTGTTGCATGTGTACAATATGCAGGGGTCCATGTGTTAGGTTGTCATGTGTTCAATATTGTGTGGAAGTGGTCAGCATGTAGGCATGGAGGGCTGTGTCTTGGTGGTCTATGGGCAGTACTGTGGATAACAGGGCCATGTTCTGACAACTGCAGTTGCAACCACAATGCTTCTCAGCAATACCCACGTCAGCAGTCATCCATACTCACTGTCTAGATGTCAATATCTGTCACCACCTGAAAGATGGACTCATCATGAATGTGGGCCCATACATACACACAGTACACAGGTGGAAGTACCCTAGACAGAGTGCATAAAATGTAACTGTCAGCTGCATACAACTTTGGAATTGTACATATAGGTTAACAGCACATTAGTTGTCTGTGTAGTATGGAATACTGATGTAGTCTGGACAATCACTGGCAGACCACAAAAGGCACAGCTATGAAGTAATGAGAGACTACCTATGTCCCTATGTCTATGAGAGCCTGCCTATGTCCCCTGCATAAGGCAGCATAAGGGGAATGCCCCAGATATATCTGTGAGTTAGCTGCAAGTCTAGGAATGTAGGAGTGACAGAATGCACTGGCCTGCTACAGTTCCTGCATCACTACCAAATGGCATACAGTCTTCTGTCAAAGGCCTGTGCCTCACCTGTAGTGCCAATTTATGGTATATCATGGGGTCCCAAATAACAAACTAACACAGTCAACAGAACATAAATGCAGGGCCATATTGATAAATCCCAGTAGCATGCCCCCCACATCCTACTGCATGTACTGGAGACTAATCCATAAATACTGCTAGCATGAACGGCCAACTATAGGTATACTTCCCAGATATAGCTTGAATATTGTTAGGATGAGGATAGAATAACAGATTGGTGGGGTGTAGATGCATGGATGTCATTGAGTGTATGAAGTCTGAAACTCTGATGTTTGCCCATACTACCCCTGCCTGCAAACCCAGTAATGGGTGGCTACAAACCTGCTTGAAAACCAATGTGTGTGTTTGTGTGTGAGTCTTTGTTGACACCTGCTTTTGTGGTCATTCACACTTACTACACTTCCCTCACCCCTCCTTTAGCACAGCAGCTGATGTCACTCACCTCCAAAGATACCTTTGGACAGCTTTCCAACATATAGCTGGGGGGAGGGGGTTCATCAGTATCCTCTTGGTGTGGTTGTGAAAATAACAGGATCCATTATAGGTTGGGTTTTGCTACATTTTCATATTGAGGACCTATATGTCCCAATGTCACATCACAAGGCCAACAGTTGTCAAACACCATAGAGGTTGTTGTAGACAATACACAGCCATACATTTATAAATATGCAACCATTATAATACCCATAGAACTCCATCTACCCACAGATCATACACAAACACGCTTGGCTCTTTCTCTCTTCCTTTCTTTCTCACCCCCCCCTTCTTTTTCTCTCTCTCTCTCCCCCTCTCTGGTAGATGTGGAAAAATGCATCTGTTTTGCATAGGCAGCAGCTTGCTTTCATAGGTAATGCTCATGATCAGCTGATGGCCTGTGCACAAATTGGAGTCCTCCACTTGTTAATTGCATGTGGAACACCTGTGGTATCATTCATACAGCCAATTGCAAGGAAACACACTCCCGTAAGTAAGAAGTGCAAGTGGGTGTTGGCCCTTCTCCCTCACTGTGAGCAGGACTTTATGTGGGTGTGTGACAAACAGCATCACAGAGGGTAGTTGGAAATACCTCTTAAAAAAAACACTGTGGAGACAGGCCAAACAACTGGAGGGGGATGTTCCAGACTTGGGGACAGAATGTAAGTATTGCTGTTCTACATTTGAAGTAATGTTGGTTTAACAGGGTTTGTGTGGATATGGCTGTTCTGCATGATTGAAAGTCTGGCATGACAGTGTTATGTGGTTGACAAAACTCTCACATGTAGGGCTATCTGCAGACTGCCCAGAGTTTGGAGCCTGAGATTTGGTGTGTTACTCACACATTTTCTGTCTTCTTAAATGCAGTAGCATACTCTGATGATTGTACTCAAGAAATGGTAACATCCATGTGTGTTACTGACTTCATATCCCTCAGAAGAGATATGTCACAACAAACCCTGTTACACCAGCAATGTTCTCAGTTTATAACTGCAATATGTCAATATTGACCCTTTGTTTGTGCCTTGGTCCTCCAAGTCTGTCACCCTTTGTCCATATGTCAGGCAGTAAGAGGTGGATATGCACAGTATACCATTATTAACATAATTAACATAATTCTTGATATCAAGCCAGTGATATATCAGACTGCCAGACATGTAATGTATAGGAGGCCTAACAGTTGAGGACAAAACCTGGACATTCTGTGGTAGTTTGTACAGTAGTGAGGTCTGTGTACTTATGGTGATTGTTGACAGAGTGTCTGTATTATGTAGCAGTGTAATGTGATCATGTTATTTGGCCTGTGTACAGACTGGGATAGATGTCAGTGTTCTTGGTCCTGTTCTGTCTGACAGTACATGCTGCTCCAGATTCTGATACCCTATTAGTCTATATGTTTGTAGGGCCAGACTGAGACATGTCCCATACCACAGTCAGTTATCAGACTGCACTGTGAATTAGGCCAGTATATGTAGGATTAGTGTGTGAGTGGCAAACATGATGATGACTTTTGTTCACACAGGCCATAGACTGTGCTATTGCTTAGGCTAACCATTATGTGACTGTGACTGTGTTGAGATCGGTTGTGGGTATGCACTTTCACACTGGTCCACGGAGTAACAAGGCACTTCCAACCAGCTTTATTACAAACAAAAAACACCAGTGCTCCACCACTGACCTAGGTTTCGTCCAAAACTGACTTCTTCAGAGTGTGTGGAGCCAAAGCTTATACATACACTCCCCAATTTGACAATTAAGACAGTTAAACAATTAAACAATAAAGAAGACAATTGTCTTCTTTATTGTCTTCTTTATTGTTTAATTGTTTAACTGTCTTAATTGTCAAATTGGGGAGTGTATGTATAAGCTTTGGCTCCACACACTCTGAAGAAGTCAGTTTTGGATGAAACCTAGGTCAGTGGTGGAGCACTGGTGTTTTTTGTTTGTAATAAAGCTGGTTGGAAGTGCCTTGTTACTCCGTGGATCATTTCTTTGGTTGGTGTTGGTTACCTGGTATTACTTTCACACTGGTGTCTGTTACTCCATGCTGTTACATGCCTGTAGTGGCTGCTGTATTTGCAATTACATGTGTATTCCACCATAGGTAAATTGGGTTAGTGTTGTGGCAGTCTGCCTGTAGTGTAGACAGTGCTTGGTGACATGCATAGCAGCACAGTGTATTTAACCTAGTGTGATGTTATGTCCAGATATTTGTCAGATGTACTGTTGCCTGGCCACCATACTTGTGTATTTCTGACAAAGCAGTGGGCTGGTGTGAAGATGTATATCACTAACTAGTGTGAAGTATGTGGCTTGGAATTTCTGCTCCTCCAGTTAATATGTGTTAGGACAGACAGGAGGGTGTGAATGCATCAACTGTGTGAGTTTATCTAGTTCAGTATTTCTGATATATCCCAATTTTCATGTCTCTAAACATCCCCTTTGTCAGGCTTGTTCCACATTTCTTGCACTAAGGCGTTCTGTGTATACCTCCTGACTGACCAGATTGTTTCAGACTGCCCATGTTTATTGCTCATATTGCTTCTGTATTCCATAGGATCATTACTGTGATTTGTGTGGTACTTCACTATCATGATTTTATGATGTCTGTCAGTAACTGATGGTGTATATGTCAGTTTCAGAAGAGCCTTCTTTCACAACATATATGTTGAGACTACCCCTGTCTCTGTAGCAACATTCTACATTTATAACTGCAATACATACATTATGTTCCCTTGCACTAACAGGTTGAGAGTTATGGTGCTGAGATATGACTCCACTACATGTCATGGGCCTATGTTATATATACATACATATATATATATATATATATATATATATATATATATATATATATATATATCGAGAGAGAGAGAGAGAGAGAAATATATACATATATATATATATATATATATATATATATATATATGTGTGTGTGTGTGTGTGTGTGTGTGTGTGTGTGTGTGTGTGTGTGCATTAATATGTATATATATATATATATATATATATATATATATATATATATATGTATAAACATATATCTATATCCTTTTATGTGTAAACATGAGTGTTGTACATACCTTCTCAGATGTATCCCACTATATTAAGAACATGACTGATTCAACACCATTTTCACTTACAAGGACTAAACAATTGTAGTAGTCAAAGCAGTTGTTCACTACTATTCAGTATGTGTACTGAATGATATAGTTGAAAAACAACAGACATTTTCACAGCTGAGATGGCTTAGTGGTTAAGTGCTGTGACTATCATGTACAGGGGTCCTGTGTTCAAGACCTGCAAGGACTGTTTATTTTGTTGCTAGTCAGAACAATGACTGTTGGATACAGAGTGATTAGGGCAGTTTTGAGCAGATTTAAGTGGGATTGTGTGAGTTTGCCGAACAGTAAGCAGTGCTAACATATAGTTAAATGAATAGGGGCTTACACCATGTAGGCTTTGCTTACCAGTGCACAGATGTGCTTAGCATTTATAGTTAAGCAATGCTTACACCTGCTAAGCATAACTCAGCTCTGGTAACCAATGATCACATTCCAGTCTGATAGAATAGCAGGGTAATGATAACTTTAATAAGTGTATTAATCCTATGTGCTGTCATTACAGTAGCAAGAGGTGTGAGTATACTGTATGGGACACCTGAGTATACATGGCTAGTACCACAATCTTTTCTCTTTGTATGTGTTTCATACATGGGTAGTATCCCAGGTTATATGCAGTCACACTTGCATGTTTTGTGTCATTACTTTACTACTTTTAACAATGCTTTTCCAAGTAAGAGTAGATTGCAGATTGTAGTACTGGAACCATACACCCCTGCATGCAAAGCTAGACTCTGAGTACTTACTATCATGTTCTTGGCGTATGAGCTGTATGTTTTTAAGTATCTTCTATTGAATATTGATCTGATATGTTGATATTAACTGTAGATTACTATGTGTTTAGGACATGTCATTGGGGACTGCTGTCATGTAGTAATGGCATACCTATCAGTGTCGAATGTCTGTCTGTCAAAACATTCATCCTAATGCATAACCTTTTAGCTAGATAATTTTAGATGTCTGTCTGTCCTCTGTACACATGTGCAGATGTCAGATATCCATCTTGGCTGCTTACAGGCAATCTCTGATTGACTGACACTGACATGTCTGCCCAGCTGTGTTATGAATACTGCAGCTAGGAAACCCCACCCTGTATGCACCACATGCCATGGATACCTCAACCAGACTACCACAGTCAACAGAACATGCTTGGGTACAGGTCTCTAACCCAGACACTGGCCATGTTTTGCAATATATGTTGCAGACATGTCAATTGGAGCACCTCACTGGCCCTCTGCAAGAGAAAACCAGATGATTGGATGTTGAATTTAACTGCCATCCTGGGATCACTCATGTGGCATCGGTTAATAGATGGCATGCTGACAAATGTCAGGTGGCATGATATCAGTGTACCACATGCCCTTCTCTTCTCATCTCTCCATGGACATTAGCCTGGTACACAGCTAGGAACACCTGCATCTATGGACCTCAGTACTGACAAATGTGTCAGTGTGCTCTACTGAGAATAACAGTGTCTGTGTATTTATAAACTTGTAGTTGAAAATACTCTGAGAGAGTTCTCACCTACTTCACCCCCATTGCTATACTTAGAAATGGCTGCTGTGGTAATTGACATTAAATGTACCTTGTTACAGTCTTCACCCTATGGGCTACCTGGAGCTTGCAATACCAACATAACACTGTTCTGCAAATGGGTAGATAGGTGTGGGTTACCCTCTGAGTCCTGGCAAATGTGGGCATGTGTGTGTGTGTGTGTGTGTGTGTGTGTGTGTGTGTGTGTGTGTGTGTGTGTGTGTGTGTATGTGTGTGCATTTGTGTGTGAGTGTGCATATTTGTAGGAGACAGCATTCTGAGGCCACATTCTACAAATACAATAAAGCTTGCCATACATTATAAGGGATGGTGATGTTGCTGACATTAGGAGAGGCATGGCAAACCCTCACCCTACTATCCCTGTGGCATGTGCAATAAATGCATATCCCTGTAGTAGCACTGATTAGATAGACAAGGGTTTGTATTGCAGTCCTGGTCAATGTGTGATTGTGGGTATGTCAGAACCTTATCATGGGTTTCAGTGAGTACAATGTCCAATGTGGGATGTGTGTGCTGGATATAGTACCCCCAGTACATGTAGCAAGGTCTACTGTATGAGGACCACTCTCACCATCAACCATACAGGTAACTGATTACACTATTCAGCCCAATAATGCATGTGCTGTGTGCAAACACTCCATAACAGTATAGACTCTCTGACAAGGTAGTTAGCACTTCTAAACCCAGGTCTGTCAAATGTGTCTATGACTGTATGTGTTTGTCAATGTGTATATGACAGTGTGTCATACTATGTATTGTTCATTAACACCCAATACATCCCCCATTACCATACTGTACAAGGCCTGGTGATGTTCTTCACTTAACAAGAAACTAGGGACACACCTCATCCTAAAAGCTCTGTGTTGTGTGCAATTAAGGCCAAACACATTAGTAGCAATACGTACCTAGGTAGGGATTCTACTCTCAGTGTTGCCAAGTAAGTGTGTGTGTATGTGAAGGGATCTACTTCAGTTTGCAGAAAATGTATGTCGCAGGAGATCATTTGTCTGAGAACTAAATGGCAAAAGGTAACATTTCAAAGCAATCATCTTGTGGAAATTTATTCCATCAAAGCTAGTAGTGGATATGTACATGCCCTCTTCCCCACTGTACAGCTGTACAGCAATACTGGAGTTGGTATATATAGTTGGGTGTGGTTGTGGGCACAGCCACCCATATTGGGGTTATTGTGCATATCCCCCTGCTTAATGTGCTGTTATACTGTACAGTTTATGTTAACAGGTTAAGTAGTTGTTAATCACACTATGTGTGGTTTTACGCCACCCAACACCCTCCAAAGTGGGGGGCTGTGCCACCCACTGCAGCAACCTATGTTTACCAACTCCAGGATTGCACTACATTGGGGAAGAGGACATATACCCTGCGAGTACCATCGTCAATGACATTAAACTGGCAGACTGATTATTTACTGATGTAATGTTTTGACTGTTTGGTCTTGGTGGAATTACATAAGCCAAAATGAGTTCACTGCAAAATGAAGTACATCCATGTATACAGTATTCTCTGTGTATTGCATCAACACCAAAGTCTCTGTGTGTGTGTGTGTGTGTGTGTGTGTGTGTGTGTGTGTGTGTGTGTGTGTGTGTGTGTGTGTGTGTTTGTGTCTGTGTGTGTGTGTGTTATTCATAAACATTTGATGTGTGCCACCCAGTACACTTACCATTGTCCACTATAGAAGAGCTGCTGACATCAGCAACTATACACTCACCAGTATACACCCCTCAAACTTATCAGCCATGTGGCACATGCAGTAACTGTTATACAGACCTGTTACTTGTGTTCAGCTGTACCTGGGATATGACACAGTCAATGTGTCACCACAGTTCCATACCCCTTTTAGGAAAGGACAGCAGACTATCATCCTGCTGGTACATTGACACATACAACACAAACAGAATACATTATGGAGACTACAGTCAGTCAGTGTTAATAACAACTATACTGCATCATGGCTGGATAGCTACACAGCCTGACATGTAAGGATTAAACATTCCAGCTGAAAACATATTAAACAGCATTACATTGCTAAACCTTAGTACATTCACCCTGTGCATCGGAACCATATTAGCATGTCCCTGCATCGATGGTATGGATGACAGGGATGTGGCACAGGTATCATCATATGCACAGTGGAGTGTTGTGGGTTTGCCAGAGGCCTAGGCTGAGCTTCTTGGTTGACATCATGTGTGTGTGTTAGGGGGTTCTTTATCAAATGGGATGTGCAGATGTGGCATGTGTAGGTATGGAGGTGCCCTAGTTGTATTGGTGATGTGTATGTGTATGCATGCACACAGTTCTGCCATGTGACTGCCCTATACAGGACTTTGTTGGACAGCTGCAGACCACACATGGCAGGGTGTACAGTTGACCATTTCCGGCCACAGACATGGGAACTGTGCCTGCCAGGGGTTCCACGGGCACTACTAGGCAGAAGCCCAGATATGGTACACTAACCTGATAATGACAATTGTCCGCTGGATCCACGTTCTGGTTGGGAACAGCCAGGACCACATGTTGTCTGCTGCATTGTGGTGTGGACAGCACCCCTCCTGCAGTAACTGGTGCTGGTACTGCCACTACGGGAGTGGCTGTGAGTTGTAGCACATCCATGTAGACCTCTACCTATTGTGTTGCTGACCTACATCCATGTGACTGATGCCTTACTCCCAACACATGCTCTGACACCACACAGTCAAGGATTCCCACCATCTCACTTAACCATCTATCCAGGACCTCTGCAAAATGACGGTGGGCACCTGCAAGATCACAGATGTTGTCAAGTACAGCAGAATGAGTAGCCCTCTGGGGATTCAGACTCTGTTTGGTGTAATGGTCCATACATGCCTGTGCCTCCATGATGGCTTGAAACATGCATATGGTGACACCTGCTATGGCATTTCTGCCAGGGGCATGATGGCCAGTAGCCCTCCTACGAGCACCTCTGTACATTTGCCTGTGTGGTAACTAGGCGGTCATCTGGCTATGGCTGCTGTGTACAGGCACACTTGCCATAGTCCCCACACTGTCATGTCCCATGCCACCAGCTGCCAACTGTCCCTCATCTTTGGCCACTGGTGATGGGGTATGTATGGGCATTGTGACTGTGTGCGGGGATGGGGTGAATAAAAGTGGGATTTCAACCGATGGCACAGCTTCAGCCTCTGACAACCCTGCCTGTGCCTCACCATGCCTATCATCATTGTCAGAGTCTGTATGGACACTAATATCTGTTTGCCTGTAGGAGGGACCCTGACCCACCTCGCCACCTGTGAGTGGCAAACAAAAAATGTAATTTAAGACCTGTATGTTATTGCTTACCTCTACACACACTCACACACACACACACACACACACACACACACACACACACACACACACACACACACACACACACACACACTTACAGGTGAGGTGGCACAAAGATATTACACAGACCTGTCATTACCCAACAGTCAACATGCATGACATATGGCACTTAGCATGCAGTGCAGCTATACTCAATCCTTGTCACCAACATTATACATCTCTGTGATGCGTGAGTTGTGTTAGTAGGTGAGGCCCCTTTCCCTGGAACACACTGCACCCATGTACACAGTATTGCTGTGCACCTGTACAGCACACTGGCATGCACTGTGCAACATACCTCATGAATGTACACACCATTGCTGAATGTGTATATGTGTGGCACTTATGTTTGCTCTGTTGCTCACAGCCCCTATGTGTTTGTCAGACATATACCTGGGATGATATGAGGACTGATGTCAATAGTTAATGCCTGACCTCTGATTTGCAGATCTCATCATCAGCAGTGCATGTATGAGCAATAAAATCTGATTACACTGACGTCATTCAAAGCTTAATGTGGATATGAGGAGCGTACACACCCTTGTTGACATGACAGCCTCTTCCGTGATATGCAGTGGGGCCACAATATTGCATATGTTAACATTACACACACCTGATATGTAACATATGACTGTGCAATCAAATGCAGTATCAAACAAATGTGTTACTAGCGCAGATGTTGAATGAGATGCATACAATATGTGGGTTGTATGAGGGTGCACAGCCTGAACACAATGGTTTGTTGCAGCACCTGTTAAGTGAACTACAGCAGTCACTATTCCTGGAAGGGGTATACTAGCATGGCCCATTTTCACTTGCCATTATTTGGTCACTCTGCCCAACCAATGTCCCCAACTCTGCCGGATTGCAAGGTCAGCTCATGTGCACAACCCTTGGTGGTCACACAGTGCCTTCTCTATTGCTGTGGAGTCAGGGTTATGTGTAGCACAATTCATGACCTTGACTGTGTTCAGATATAGCCATTCTTAATGAGCTTTGGATGTATGCTTCACTTCACTGTTGTGTTTCAGGATGACACCCCTCCCCATCCTCAGCTTTATTGCAGATGCTTGATAACTATGGGCCACACATGAGTGTTATTTTGCAGTGTTCCAAATTCAGAATGTCATGTCTACTGGCCCACTTCCTGCTAATGAACAGCAAACCTAGAGGTGTACACTGGCACCAGTAAGGTAAAAATGGGGATGGTGGGTCTGAGGTGGAGTGAGGTGTTGCTTGTGCACCACATGTATCTTTATGAATACTGTCTGTAGGTTTCAGCCTTCGTCTCAGTACACTATTACACATTGCAACACATGCCTTTGGGAGACTTGATGTTATGCATATGCTACCTGTAGAAAGCCCTGGATGATGTTTCCTGTGGAACAACTCTTCCATCTGATTACCCTAACCCATAGGCCACACTTATGCAGATTTCAGGCAAATGTTGACACAGGTACTGCACAGGCAGTACTTGCTAGACATTCCTGCAAGTCCCTCAGTTTGCTGCATATTTCTGGGCAGCCTCCATGACCAGTTTGCAACATGTGTTGCCATCTGTCTTGGATGTGCATCTGTTTATTTTCTATATTAATGCTGTCCCATACTTCATACATACATACATGACTGTCTGCACTGTTTGCCATGGTATATGCAATGGTGAGGTAAGACTACTTTTCCCACTCCTGAGTGCTACCTTATAGATATGGGATCCTTTCCATGGTTTGTAAGATGTGTGCAAGCCACGGCTGCCTCTGTTGCAGGTGAGTGGGCAAATGTCATGGACATACTTCTTGGTCAGCAGACCATTACTTGGTGTGACATTGAGGCCCTGTACTTGATGGAAAGTGTGTACTCAAGAAGAGTGAATGCTGTCAGTACCTCACAAGCTGCTTCCACAACATGTTGTTTGGAGTGTGTTCACACGTATGCTTCCAGGGTTTGTTAAGATATGTATTCCCCATATTTGTTGTGCTAACATAGGATTCCATATTACACATTCATTGCTCATGTTAGGATCACATTACAGGTTGGAAAAGGTGTGGAATGTGGCATTGTGATTTGCCGTTGTTTATATCAGGAACAGTTGCCACTGAAATAGTGGTGTATACACTGTTGTAGCCACTGTATAAGGGTGATGTTTTAGACATGTCCCTACTGTAGGCCATTTGTCCCACCATAATGTTCATCTCTGTCCACACATCTTGCACTGGCAGGTTGTTAGGTATACTGCAGGACTCTTACATACCCATCAGATATGCCACCATGGTGACCACTGTGATGCAGTACAGTTAACAGCAACAATAAGTGAACATGTACCGCATACATTATGGGTAGGTGTGTTAAATGTGTGCATGGCAAATAGCATGGCCATAACATGGCCGATGTATTGGCAAACCTGAAGAAAAGAACTCCATACTCACCAGCTACAGGCTGCTGCCTCAGTTGTATACCAGAGGGACTTAAATAGTTATGTGAGACACGTAATGTCAGTAGCCAGACCTGTGGCATTGTTACAGGGTGGGGAGCAGCATTTCAGCACATCAACAGTACAAACCCACAATATTAGAGTTTATGCACATCTGTTCATTACTATACTGCACCAACAGACTTTCTTTTCTGACATATGCATGTAGATACTTTACAGATGAAGATGTATAAGCAACAGTGGTCTTACCTGCATGCTCCTCATCCATTGTGTGGGTGGCACCCACTCCCACAATGCTATCTTCAGCTTGCTGGCTTGGTTAGTTGATGGGTGCCCCAAGGCTGGCAAGGAGCTCCTCAGCATGAGTCAGTGGGGGCTGGGTGGCATGAACCCCACCTGTGGCAAGTTCATCCCTCCTAACTGCAGTGGCATGCTGACAGGTGTGGTGGATCAGATCGGTGCACCAATGCTGCACCTGCTCATAATTGCAGTGGTGCAGGCCGACATTATTAACCCTATGGATGAGCTCATTCTACAGGGTGGTCCTCTCCTGCAGATCCTGGGCCCTGTGCCTGAAGAGGATGGCATGATGGACTATGATGAACTGTATTATGACATCATTTTTCAGGGGGTGTATGCGGGGAGCCATTCCAGGGACATTGTACCTGGAAGACATAAACAGGAAAAAAGGTCAGAGGATCTCATAATGCAAAAATATATAAGTTGTTAATTGAAATCTCTCCCCCCTACCATATATCCAACAATAATCTAAACACACAAATCAATGGGTATGTTTACACAAAACCTACTGTTGGGACATATAACCAAAGGGCATATCAAAATAAATTTAAAATGGGTGGCGAAAGCCAAACACATTCTGGCTAGGCTTATAAATGCCCTGGGGTAGATAGCCTAGTATGAACCTATGAACCTATGAACCTATATGTCCTATTGTTCAACAAATAATGAAATGTGTTTCTATTAATGTTCCATGTTGAAACACTATAATTGGTGGCTTATTGCTATCAATGTAACCTGCAGGGTGTTGTAATGGCCACTGTGGTTCCATATATGCATGTGCTCTTTTTGCTATGCAACTGTTCCAAATCTGGTGTTTTGGGTTATTGGGACTATCTACGCATGCTGTTATGACTAATTCCTGGATTGCATTGACCATTACTAACCCACATATGTGCTAAAACTGCAACACCATAACATGTTTGGGAAGGCCGATCCCAGCGGACCCACCTCTCCCACCTCATCTGTCAATGGCACCGGGCCCAAGCACGTCTGTGACCTACCCCGGGACCTCCTTGTTCGCTGTTTCTGCACCACCTTCTGGTGGAACCACTTCATGAGATGCAGCTTGCCCCCCACTGGGAGTGGGCACTGACAAGATACTGTCACCTGAAGTCAGGTCCGGGATTGGTGCTTAGCGAGCTTTTGAAGGGAGTTTGGAGATCTGCTATGCCAGCTTGAGGACCATGTGGCACAATTAGAGGGTCAGCCTGCCCTCCTCATCAGCCCCCAGCACAGCCACCTTCACGGCCGTGAAGGTGCAGTGGTGACTGCCCATGGGAGGGGACCTCAATCCCACTGTTTCCATTTGGGGACTAATGGGCTTCAGATTTCCAAACAACCCTCCCCATCCAAGGTGTTTACCCCCCACATGTGTAATATACCACCCCTGTATGCTGTCTTGTCTGTCTTCTGACCCAATCTACCTCCCCAAATATACCTAATATCCTTCCCCAACATCCCACTCTCACCTTAAAAAAAAGGGCATTCTGTTCCCAAAAAAAAATTTCACCCCATACATAACTGTCCATTTCACACACGTGTCCACTGGACACATGCAGTCTGGTCTAATTGGCTTCACAACACATTATTATTGTCCTCACCCCTCTCTCAGGGGTTTGAGTATGCAAATATACCTCCAAATTCAGTATATAAGCCCAGCTGTTGCTGTAGAAGAAATAAACAGCTATGGGCCTTCCTTACACCCTTCCTGCACATCTTTAGCTACATTCCCTATTGTCTTTCTCTCTTTGTGCCTCCTTTTTCACCACTTTCCTATCACCCCTTTTTTCTTTTCTTTTAAAGAAATTAATGTGGGGTAAGCAGGAGTATGCTCTTTTAAGCAGTAGTAAGAAGGATTAAGCTTGTTTGCGTGACGCTAAGCAATGCTAAATGTCTGTAAGCATATTTAACCGGCAGTTAGCATTGCTTGCTGCACACACCCGCTTACAACCGCTTAAAAGTGCCTTAATCACTCTGTATCCAACAGCCCTTGTTCTGCCCAGCAACAGAATAATCAGCCCTTGCAAGCCTTGAACCCAGGCCCCTGCACACCATAGACACAGCAATTTATCACTAAGCCATCTGAGCTGCAGATATGTGTTTTGTTTTCTCAAAAATATCATGCCGCACAGTCATTCAACAGTAGGGAAAATGTATTTTTATATATATATATATATGTATATATATATATATATATATATATATATATATATATTCTATATATATGTGTGTGTGTGTGTGTGTGTGTGTATATATGTATATATGTAGACATACATGTATATATATATATATATATATACATGTATATAAACAATAGGGAAAGTAGATAGGGATGTGCAGGACGGGTGTAGGGAAGGTCCATAGCTGTCCATTTCTTCTAAAGCAACAGCTCTGCATATATACTGAATTTGGTGGTATAGTTGGACACTCAAACCCCTGAGAGAGGGGCGAGGACAACAATAATATGTTGTGAAGCCAATTAGACCAGATTACATGTGTCCAGTGGACACATGTGCAAAATGGACAGTTATTTATGGGGCAAAATTTTTGGGGGGGAACAGATTGCCCTTTTTTTTTAAGGTGAGAGTGGGATATTGGGGAAGGATATTAGGTATATTTGGGGAGGTAGGTTGGGTCAGAAGACAGACAAGGCAGACAAAACAGGATACAAGGGTGGTATATGACACATGTGGGGGTAAACACTTTGAACAGGGGGGGTTGTTTGGAAATTGGAAGCCCATGAGCCCCAAAATACAAACAGTGGGGCTGAGGTCCCCACCCATGAGCAGTCACCACTGCACCTTCACAGCCCCGAAGGTGGCTGTGCTGAGGGCTGAGCAGGAGGGGCAGGCTGACCCTTTAATTGCACAATGCAGCCCTCAAGCTGGTGTAGCAGATCTCTAAACTCACTTCAAAGCTCACTATGCACCAATCTCTGGACCTGACTTTGGATGACGAGCCCTATCCCCTGAGGCAGTTCCACCTGAAGGTGGTGCAGGACCAGAGGACAAAAAGGTCCCGGGGTGGTTCCCTGACATGCTCGGGCCCCGTGCCATGGCCAGATGAGGTGGGAGAGGTGGGTCCACTGGGACCAGCCTTCCCAAACATGCTATGGTGTTGCAGTTGTAGAACATATGTGGGTTAGTAATAGTCAACACAATCCAGGATTAGTTATAACAGCATGCATAGATATTCCCATTATCCCAAGCAACAAATTTGGAACAGTTGTATAGCAAACAGAACACATGCATATATGGAACCACAGTGGCCATTACAATGGCATACAGGTTACATTGATAGCATCAGGCCACCAATTATAGTATTTCAACTTGGAACATTAATAGAAACACATTTCCACATTTCAATATTTATTGAACAATAGGACATATGTCCCAGCAGCAGGTTTGGTGTAAACATACCCATTGATTTGTGTGTTTAGATTATTGCTGTAGATATGGTGGGGATGGCGAGAGAGAGTTATTTATTTATTTTATTTTATTTTACATTTGTTAACTGGGGGGGGGGGTGTCTGACTGAGCCAAAAAGGCCATTTTTCAGCAGAGGCCTGGGGAGAAAAGCTCCACATAGACAAATTACAGATACATTTAGTTATTTAGACATGATCAGTATACACAAAAATTACAAAAGACATGTTTTTACAGTGGTATGCAGCACATCAACAGTTACAGTGGAGAGAACAAACAAAAAAATATTAATTTAAAAATAAAGGTAATTAATAAATAGATTTGTGGTTTACAGCTGAAATTTGGAACATAGGTAGAATACATATATAGTACACAGGTACAGTACATACACTGTAAATTAGCCAGTGTTTGTGAGTAAGATTGAAAACTATTATCAAGTACTCTAGGTTTAGTATGTGTACCTTATCCACTTTCACTTGCCTGGGGAGCAATCATGGCAATTCCCAACTTTACTTGAGATGTTGCCTGATGAGGTCTTTAAAGGAGGCTTTGGACAATGTGTTTTGAATGCTAGTGGGGACAGAGTTTCCATTTTTTTAGCCACTGAACTACTATATAGTGCATCTCCAAAACTATTGTAGCTGTTGGTGAATTCTAGTAGTAGTTTGCTTGATGATCTAAGAGGCCTTTTGGCTGAGTGATGTTGTACTAGGTTTTTGAGGGCAGGATACTTATTGGGGAGGTAATAGATCGAATGACAGAGGCAGAACTGATTGTAGGTTAGGAGATTGGGCAGTTCAAGCCAGTGGAGCTGTCTCATAGCAGTACAGTGATGAGTTCTATATGAGCAATTTGCGGGAAATTCTGTTATAGCAGGCTTCTATTTTGCTTAGTTCAGTTTTGTTGAGATTAGTCAGAATGGGAGATGCATAGAGTAGGGTGGATAGAAGGTGGGAGTGAGCAATGGCTGATCTTGTTTTGTTGGTAAGAAATAGTTTGATACGGTAGAGTGATGGTATGTACTTTTTTAATAGTTAAGTTGAGACGACTATCAAATTTTAGGTGGAAGTCTATGGTTATTCCCAGTAGCTTAGCCTGTGCCACTGGATCAATTGGAGTAGCATTTGTGAAGTAGATAGTGAATTGACTGTTATCAGTGTTTTTGTTAGAACTGGTTATAATCATAAGCTGAGTTTTATTTGGATTGAGGATAAGTTGGGCTTTGGTAAGGTAGTTTTCAACGTCAGGGAATGCTAGTTGAGTTATTTGCAGGAGGGTGGGAATGTTTTGTGCAGCACATGTTAAGGTAGTGTCATCTGCATACTGAATGATAGATGCATGCTGTGTGGAGGTATGGAGGTCATTTGTGAAGATTATGAATAGTAGTGGTCCTAAGATAGAACCCTGTGGGACTCCTATAGTTATGGGCAGCTGAGGAGAGAGAATTTTCCCATTTCACAGCTTGGTACCTGTCAGTTAAGTAGCTTTGGAACCAGGTAAAAGTAGAATTTGATAGGTGATATTGGTTTAGTTTGTTTAGCAGGATTTGGTGCGAGACTGTGTCAAATGCTTTCGACATATCCAAAAAAAGAGTTGACACCTGTAGGCCTTTGTTTTTGAGACTGTTTACTGTGTCTGTGAAGCAGAGGAGGGCTGTAGTGGTACTATGGGCAGGTCTGAAACTATGCTGAGTAGGTGACAGGATGTTGCTGTCTAGGAGATATTTTAGCACCTGGGTATGGATGCATTTTTCTAGGATTTTGGCCAAGGGGGAGAGTAAAGCAATGGGCCTGTAGTTATTAAGTTCAGTAGAGGTCCCACCTTTATGTATGGGTGTAACATATGATATTTTCCAGAGTCTAGGCACATAGTTTTCAACAATTGATCTGTTTATGAGAGTGGAGATTGGGATAGCAATAGCATCTGCTGTGAGTTTCAAGAAATAGCTTGGGAGTAGGTTGGCTGCTGTTGATAAGGTTTTTAGTTTGGAGAGCATGCTTTTGATTGAAGTGGTGGAAACTGTTTTGAGGGTAAAGCTTGTTGTTGTTGTATCTTTCGGCTTTTTCCTGTTAGGGGTCGCCACAGCGGAACTCTGGTCCACTAATGATTGGCAGTAGATTTTTACATATCGAGTTGCCAGCTCTGATGGACAACCATCAATGAAGGTACGCCCATTCACGCATGTCTCAACACAGAAGACGCTTTAGCTGAGAATCGAACAGGACAACATCATACTGTGAGGCGACAACGCTACTGCAGCACCACCACCGCAGTTTGAGGGTAAAGCTTATATTAGTGTTATTTGTATTAGTGTTAGATGTCAATAAACAACTTATATGTCCTTGCAGTACTCACAACTTTAATGATCATTGCTCTAATCATTACTATACAGGTATTATTACAATACCCTATGGCCTTGGTTTGGGCAGTGGTATCTTTGCACACAGTGTATACTTCAACTGTCTTATAGCTAAATTCTACTTCTCTTACCTGGTAGACCTGTGGAAGGAATGTTTGCTAACCCTACCTGACTGTTTCTACATATATTAGCAGATTCCTAGTTGTAATTATGCACATACCTCTCAATCTCATAATGCACCACATCTGGACAAAGCTTGACAACATGGGGGTACAAATAGGGGCATATTTTGAATATTGCTCTTATAATTTTTTAGACAGTTGCTAGAATAACAGGATTTGTTTTAATATACATTTTCTGAAGGATTTGAAGTCTGACACTTAAATGTATGTCATTATTTGGCGACTACAATCCTGAGATCATCCCACTGATTTCCCAGGAAAAAAAGAGGAACAGGCCAAAAATATGAGTAAAATATCTGGACATTCTGTGAAAATCTGTACAGTTGAGAGGCATGATTATGCATATTGCTTACTACCACTCCTAGGATGTGAACCATGGCTGTGTTTGCTAAAAATACAATTTCTATTTCATCAGAGTGAGCTATTTAGACACTACTGTCCTTTCATTGTTTTCTTTGTAAGTCTCACTGCTTGTACAATCTGACCTTGTAATTACAACAATCTTATACAGACATTCCTAGACACATTTTTATGTAGCACAGTGTGAGAAAAGTGGTTGACACAACAGTACTATTCTGATATCAGATGTTGGTGAATGCTACATATCAGGCCATACAATACTAGAGTAAACACTACCAGTCCAGGATTTCAAACTTTATTGCTAGGCAGTTGCAGTTTTCTTATTTGAAAGACCTGTGGGGGGAATGTTTGTTAACACTACCTGATTATTTCTAGACATATTCCCAGATTCCTAGTTAATATTATGCACAATACCTCTCTTAATGTGCACACTCTAGACAAAGCTTGACAACATGGAGGTACAAATAGGGACATATTTTGAATATTGCTCTTCTAAACTTGGGGAGTTGCTAGAGTAACCGGATTTGTTTTAGTATACATTTTCTGAAGGATTTGAGGTTTGAAAATTAAATGTATGTCATTATTTAGTGACTACAATTCTGGGATCATCCCAGTGAATTGCCAGGGAGACAGAGGAACAGGCCAAAAATATAAGCCAATTATCTGGACATTCTGTGAACATCTATGCAGTTGAGAGATATGATTATGCATACAGCTTGCTACCACACCCAAGATTCGAACCAGGGCTGTGTGTGATAAACTACAATAATTTGAGCTTCATTAGAGCGAGCTATTTAGAAACTGCTGTTTGCTTTTTCAATGTTTTATGTCTAAGACTTTCTTGGTTGCACAATCCAACCTTGTACTTACAACAGTCTTATACAGACATTCCTAGACATATTTTTTATGTATCAGAGTGTGGGTACAACACTAAATGCCATACAATACCTGAGTAAACACAACCAGTCCAAGATTTAGAACTTTATTGCCAGGCAGTTACGGTTTTATTGAAATATCACCTATATAGGACTATTACTGTCATATTGTCTGGTTTATTCAGTACAACCCATACACAGTTTTTATACTGCCAGGTGACTTTCTACTACTTTATATTTATTTTGTATGACTATTACAAGCAGGATTGTTACTCACCAGCCTCATGACACAGCCTTTGCAAGCTACTGGCATGAGCTTCCTGATTTACAGCCCACTCAGCTGCAGCTGTTAATGGACTAGAGAAATAATTAGGCCTACCTATCCATCACATATACAGGCTGGACTTTGGTAAACAGTTATTGATATAAATACTTACACACTGCTGGGACATCACCCCTCTGCCTTGCTTCTTGGACCCATGCATCCAAGAGCTCCCTCTTCCTCTGCTTCAAGTTGGCATTGTGGTACCAGACGTGCTCACCAGTCCGAGGGATAGCAGAAGCACTGGTGAGATCATGGGCGAGATGGTCCCAGGCTTCCACTTTATATTGGGAGCCCTGGTACTGGCCCTGCAGCAGTCTCTCATCATGGTTATTTACCAGGAGTAAATAAGAAATGGCAGTGCAATAGCAATCCAACGATATACCAAATGCAATCAGTGTAATAAATCCAGTAATATGTCAATGGAGTTAAAATAAATCCAAGTGAAATAAGGAATCCAAGTTTATTGAATAGTAGGTATTTATCAGGAGTCCTACCATGACCTTGGACTCCTGTATGTCCCTGCACTGCACCCGGATGCACATGCCCTCACCAACACCTGCCATACTGCCTACAGTGGGAAACTGCAACCAGTTATGAGCTATATTCCTACCTGCGGGGTTTAAATACAGCCGATTTCCCACCCTTTGCCATGACTGGACAGTTTTGAATATGCTGAGCTAAGCTAAGCTATTGGCAAACCTGCTTAGCTAAGGTTGGCAGTGCTTAAAGTGGCACGTTCAGCATTGCTTACCAATGGGCAAATCCACTTAGCTGGGCTACTCATTGCTTAGTAGTCATATTTACACAATGCTTACACCTGGTAAGCAGAACTGTGCAATGTTTAGCACTACTTATTTTTTATTTTATACACTATCTGCTGTATGGGATTGACTCATTATTCATTACATATTATGAATCTGTTTACTGTCCCTGACATCCCCCAATGTGCTTTCATTACATTTATTCATGTGTGACTATACTGTATGGGGCACTTGTGTTTATACGGGGGTTTCACAACTTTATTACACTGACATCTCACATCTGGACCTACTACAGTACTCTGGTTAACAAATATATATTATTTTGTAGCTAATTATAAAAAAAATGTTTATGTACTGCTTTCACATGCAACTTGGTTACAGTGGGGATCAATCCAGGAATGGCTGTTTGCAAAGCGTACATTCTAACCACTACACTATTGCAATACTGCTTAAGCTGGATGTCTCTTGCTATTTAACTTCTTGTGCTGTTTCAGCTGGACTAAGTGTAGCTAAGCAACAGGCACACCCACGCAGCTATGCTTAAAGTTTATCGCATTTATAAAAAAAAAATATTTGTTGTGTTTTTTTATTTGTACCCTTCAGAATATCCCTGTTAATGCTAAACGTGTTATTCTATCAACTTTCTGCTTTGTGGGACGATTGTCCCTTTTGGCTTTGTCCACATTCCTCACTCTGATGGGTTGGGAGGTGTGCGCTATGTGCTTATGCTACATGGGTTATTCTATCCGCTTTTTCCTTGGTAGGGACAATTGTCCCTTATGGCTTTGACAAGATTTCTTACCCTGATGGGTTGGGGGTGTTACGAGCATTCTCGCTCTTTTTAAATTTCCAAAAGGCAATTCTGAAGTGCAGGGGGTGTGCGTATTGTGAGAGCTCTTCTCTCAGACACCCCCCCCCATACTCATACACGGAACCATGTCCATTTTACAGCACAGCAGCGTGCCTTAATACAAATATGCATGGCATGCTGCTGTGCTGCACAGGAACAGTCCCTGCTGTGCAAGAATAATTTATTCCTGCACGTCTGCTTGCTGAATCTGAAGGTATGTCATTTGGGGATTCAGTGACATTCCTAGCTTGCAGTCATCTGCAAACTTAGCCAGATCCCTTTGCTATTGGCTTGCATTTCAGAAAAGCAGTTGCCAAACAAATGTCTCAGCACAGAACTCTGGAGGACTCCACTGATGACTGGTCTCTTTCTGGAGTTAACTTTCCCTATTTTGATTTCATGTGTCCTATTTGTGAGCCAGATGGCAATCCGTTGGGTGACATAGGGGTTTATTCACAGTTTATTTGACTTTTCTGCAATGCCTGAGTGGGGAATCATGTCAAAAGGTCTGGCCAGTTTGGGGTATGTGCACTGTTTTGCCTTCATCCATTGCTTTCACAACCTTTTCAAAAAAATCTACCTGTTTGATTAAGCATGGCCTGCCCTTGATGAATCTAAATTGTGATGGGCCCAGTGTTTGGAGGTTCCTTCTGTCCTGATTGATTAGCTCCCTGATAAGTCTTTTCATGGCTTTGGATATTTACTTAAACTGTTCATCCTTAGGCAATCCACAGTGTTTCTTCCTGATGGCTGAGAAATAAAATTACTGAGACTCCACTACACAAGGGTAGCTTCTCCACATATACAGGCAACTATAAGCCCCTTAGCCTCACCAGCATTATATACATATCCATGGAACATACCATAGCAGAACTCCTTTCTGCAGAGATAGGCAACGTAGCTGGTCTAGACCCCAATAAGTTTGGTTTTCTAAAGGGCAGGTTCTGTCTCATGAACCAATTAAGTTTCCTTGAAAAGGTTACAGAGGTCGTGCAAAATGGTCTGTCATTGCATGCTGCTTGTTTTGACCTGGTTGAGGCTTTTGATACTATCTCCCATAGTGGTATTATTGAAAAACTAAATAAATTTAGTTATATCACTCCTGCATTTTTCACTTTGGCAAATTGGCTGTCTAACAGATAGTTACTGGTACCACTTCTGAACATAAAATTATAACAAGTGTGGCAACACAGGAATTAGTTCTGGGCCCTCTTCTGTTTGATTTTCATTTTCAGAAATCCAAATCAATATTCCAGAAATATGGTTGACCAACGGATGGAATATGCACATTCTTGGTATAATGAAAATATTTTTAAAATAAATGCAAAAAAGTACAGTGCAGTAACATTTGCCAAAAAAAAAAGCAAAACAAAACAAAAAAACGCTGCCTCCTCATATGTTATAAGTAGTACAACTTTTCAGACAGATACAGTCATAGAAGACCAGAGTACTTATGTGGACAGCTCATTCTCAGTTAATCATTGTATCTCCACCATAGTCAAGAAGTAATTGTATCTGGACCAGTTATTTTCCAAGGGAGTATCTTCAAATCTAAGAAAGTCATCACTTCACTATACTGTTCCATTATCAAACCTATCACTGAATACATGATCTCTTTGACATGTATAAATCCTATGAACATATATCGCTTAATTGGAAAGGCCCTGAAGACTTCTAACCAAGAAAATGAAAGGCCTGCAATCATTCAGTTATTCCAGTAGATTATTCTGGCTCTCTATTTGTACCCAGTAGCCTACACAATGCTTTGTATTGGCCTGTATCTCACTTTTTGAACCACAAAGTACCCAAACCTATTTGACCTATTTCACAAAACCAATGGCTCTGCAAACACCCACCACTGGCATCCTAAATCTGTACCAAAAAATATACAAGACTTGATAGAAGGATAATTTCCTAACTCAATGTTTTCCTGGCTTAAGGTTTCTACTGTATGTCAAATAAAGTGCGACTTTGACTATCTTTAAAGTTAGTCTCCATAACTTGATGGTAGAGACACAAATTTACACTAGGGTTATCATGTACAGCATTACTTGATTTTAGGAGGCAAGCACTATTAAGTGCTTGTAGACGGAGGCAGGAAGTGTTAAGTATGTCTGCCTAAATGTGCGCATGGTTAACTTCTTATGGTACCTGTGATCTCTTACTGGTATTACTTCTATGTGCGTATGTTCCAGTTTTACAACTAAGCCTGCTTGGTACACTTTAAAATCTGGCTATAATCTTCCCCTTGAAACTGGAGTATACTGAATGATAGTTTTTTAGTACAATCCTTTATACCAGGTGAACCCCCCCTCCCCACACTACCTCACATCCGGACCTAGGTAATATCATTTCCCTCTAGCCTAGGGTGCCATTTTTGAAAATCCACTGTATCTTCTCATACTCCCCTTGCTGCAGGTGTTCCATGGATAGTGTGCTCACCAGGTAAATATAACTGCTGCATTAATCTTACAATTAATTTTCATCGCTATCACATATCCTGCATTGTGGTTTGTACAGTACATGCTTGTTATTTGTAACTAAACTATAACTGGCATAGGTTATATTACTAGCGATGATGGTTTGAAACACAGACACGCTGTTTTTCTTTTCAAGCTGTTTCATGCCCTGATATTTTAATGAATTTACCTAGCTTAGTGAAACCAACTGATTTAAAAATACTGTAAGATACCACAATAGTCGGTTTTGGCAGAAACATTGTATGGTTTCAAGAGTCGATAGACTGAAACAAAGTATGCTTTCTAAATCGAACTGTGACTGCATCTGTAACATTGCAGTTGTGTTTACACTGAAAAGGAGTGTTAGACTATTGTTATAGCTTTAGCACTGAAAAATTACTGTTGCTCTTTTGTATCTCTTTGACCTACTTGTTTACCTATATTCTGAGTTTAGTTTTCGAATGCAATTAACTGTGCTTAGTTTTAAGATTACCCTAATTGTTAGCTAGTAAAACTAGTTAATGAAACGATCAATATTCTACAAGATGCATTAGGATAAAGTGTTCAAATCTAATGCTAGATTGTTTGTCTGAATGATTTTTGCCTCTTTATCTCCCTCCTGCAAGCCCATAGAATAATTCTATGTCTTGTCTTTCCCTCCCTGCCTCTTAGCTATTTCCCCAACCATTCCAATAAACCGACAATTCAGTGTGAATGGTGCGTAGTCATTGTATCCCAACCAAGAATCCGTTCAAAACACTCAAGTGAAAATCTAATCTACCTCCAAAGACGGAAACTAAGAATGATGATACTTTAATTAAATATCAAATGGAGATCTACTGTTCCTACACAACCTGTATTTTTACTAGAAATAATTGTATTATCAGTAAAATCTACCCATTGTGAGCATGTTATCTTGAACGCCAGCCTCCACTTTCTTGGCTGCCTTTTTACCCCCACCCCTCCCACCCCTGACTCTTAATCTCATGTTCTTTATTAAATCCCTGACATAATGCAAAGTACTATAATACTATAGAACTCCTTATTTACTGTTTGTTTTTCTTATATACAAAACCCTGGCTTAACTGTAATATTACCTCCTTCCCATACCGAAAACCACACCCTTGTAAAAAACAACTAAGCTTGCTTGGTACAATTTAAAATCTGGCTGTAATCTTCCCCTTGAAACTGGAGTATACTGAATGACAGTTTTTTAGTACTATCCTTTGTTCCAGGTGTACCATCTATCTGGAAACAGTTCTATACTCTTACTATTCATAAAGGAGGTAGCACCGCTGAAATCTCTAATTTCAGATGTATCGCCATCCTCTCCCCTCTCTCTAAAGTCCTTGAGAAATGTATACAAAAACAAGTTATCCTTTATCTCTTACAGAAAAAACTACTCACTCCTACATAGCACGGTTTCTGTCCCAAGCATAGTACATCCACAGCTATACTATCATTTCTCAACACTATTTCTCTAGCCAAAGACAATCATAAGCTCATATCCTGCCTATTTCTTGACCTGTCAAAGGCCTTCAACACTGTCTCTCACTCTCTCCTACTTAGCAAACTTACAGACCTTAACTTCTCCCAGATACAGTAGCATGGTTCTCTAGCTATCTCACTAACAGGCAACTGTCAGTGAGATGGGACTTGACACTATCTATCCCTCTCAAAGTAAGAACAGGTGTCCCCCAAGGATCCATTCTTGCTCCTCTATTATTTAATATATTCACTAACACACTTTAGACCTCTTATCCTCAATCTACCATTGTCCAATATGCTGATGACTCAACAGTCATCACCGTTGCTAACTCACCTCCTGAACTCCTATCAACTACCCAAACATCCTTTAACTCAGTAGAGACATGGGTCACCAATAATCACCTCATCCTCAACCCCCAAAAAAAAACAAAATTGCTACTCTTTCTTCATAAATCTGCCAACCAAATCAAATCTTCCTTCTCCATAACATCCCTAAACAAGACTCCTATAGATGTCAAGACTAACACAAAACTACTTGGCATTATCATAGATCATCAACTAAACTTCGACCTACACATTAACAATTGTATCAAAAAAAACCCCACCTAAAGCTAGGACTCCTGTATAGGAATAACATATTCCTCACAGCTGAAGCTAGGATCTCTCTTACTCATGCCTGCCTTTTACCTTGCTTAACTTACTGTTCCCAAATACTTACTAATCTAACTTCCTCCCTACTCACCAAGTTAGAAACAACCTATCACAAGATAGCTAGACTTGCTGCCCAACAAACTTATAAATCTCACCACTGCCTCTCCCTAAAACACTTGAACTGGCTCGAACTACCTCACCTGCTCCTACAATCCCAGGTCCACATCACATACTCCATTCTATATCAGCCTGATTTCTGCCATAGTCTATTCTCCCTTATCTCCCATTATACCCCAACCATATACTTCCGAAGCAGATACAAAGACCTATTAATTGTTTACAAACCAAAATCCAAAACAGGGTGCAACTTATATAACTACTACCCCTCCATTGCTTGGAACAAACTCCCACTTGAAATAAGGAACCAGACTCCACCCAAACAATTCAAATTAGCCACCAGTATTGTATAATTCAACAACTCTATGAATTTTTTTGTAACTTCTTGAATATCTCTACTGTTATGTTATTTATATGTACTTTTTGGAGCTTTTCTCCCTGGGCCTCCACTGAAAAAGGGCTTGAGCTCAGTCGGACACTCCCGGTCAACAAATGTAAAATAAATAAATGAAATATATATACCTCTATCCTCTGGATTCACCAATCTCCCGTGCAGGACTAGTCTAGTGCTGCACGGAAGCGGCAGTTTAGCAAGATGGCAGTGCACCAAGCATATTAATGAAGGCGTGCTGCTTGACCTCCTAATCCTACATGGAGCGTGGATGAGTGCAGAGGGCATGTCTGAGAGCAGAGCCGTCAGAATAAACATGCCCCTGCAAAGTAGAACAGCAGAAAATGTAAATAAATTAGCGAGACCACTCATAGGTGTCTGCATATCCCCACCAACAGTCCCCCATGTGTACAACAGCAACAGGACATAAAAATAAAAGGAAGTAACCCCTGTATTTACTTCTAAAGCACTGAGTACAGCTAACCAAAAGTGCACGGGTATGCCCATCGCTTAGCTATGGTTAAAGCAGCATAAAAGGCTGAAGAGGATAACAAGGAAGATATAGCAAATGAAGCAGCACAGCAATAGAATAGTGGTCAGAGCATCCGCCTAACGAGGAAGGATTACTGGCTTGAGTCCCACTGCACCACATACCATTTTCCACGTGTAATCTGTATAAGAACATTTATTTACATTTTATTGCTGTATAACCTACTAAATAACATTTAAATGTGAACCGGAGTACTGCATGAAATGCACATGTGAAGAGTCAGTACCATAATGAATAAGTCAGCAGTAAGCAGGCGTAAGCACAGATAAGCATATGTAAGCACTAGTAAGTGTGTACAAGTGTATTTGAGGGGGTGAAGCACCGTCGACACAGATCAAGCAAAGGAGGCACCAACTGCGTGTAACACACTGTGACCGGAAGTCAGCAGTGCTAACCTCTGCACAAACCCGCTCACAACTGCTTGAAAGTGCCTTAAGCACACCGTATCCAATGGCCGGTGTCACGTGTGACTCTGTGTACACTAACAAAGTCAGTCATAGGTGTCACAAAGCATACATGGCACACAAGGTTGGCCGGTATGCATATGAAACACAGTATCCAGCAATACCAGTCAACATTACCTGATCTGTAGGTAAAGAATTAGAGGTATATGTGTTTGAATGAATACCCATAACTATATAGATATATACCTCTCTCTCTCTCTGAAGTACAAATGTATACATACATAGATAGACATATAAATAAATACCCACAAATACATATATACATATGCAGACACCCATACATCCACATGTCGTTAGATATATATATAGCAATATATATATATATATATATATATATATATATATATATATATATATATATGCAGACATATACATATATATATATGTGTGTATATATATATATATATATATATATATATATATATGTTTGCGTAGATATACACAGATATATAACTATGATAAGATACAACACTTAAGAATGACGAATGTTCACAGGCCATGCCAATGGAGGTGAGGGGCCCAAGCAAGAAATGTGTAACATGTAGCATGGACCCCCCCCCCCCCCAGCTGGACAGGGGACACATACAAACAAACCCAAGAACAATATAAACAATCCACTTCTCCCCAGACCACAGGCAGGATACAACCGGGGGGGGGGGGAGACACAGTGGACCCAAGAAGTCTAATCTTGGAACAGAGACAGGAGCGTCCCTTGCGGGATACCCTAAAAATTGTCTTTTTATAGGAGGAAGCCTGTGTGATGACCTATCAACGTGGGGTGTGTACATACCCGGATGACAAGGGTGGGAAAGCCTGATGACCCATGGATCGAGACAACGTACAAGATGGGTCCCGTGAAGTGGAGAGTGGGCAGTGTGTAGTGGTGTGTTTAGACCCAACCTGCACCCAGAGTAAGGATGAGTGCTGTAGAGGAGGTGCGGGTGGGGGAACCTATGGGTAGGTAATTATGGGTCTAGGCATGCAGATGTTTGCTGGAGTGGGCAGCCCCAGGGATGTAAGCAATAGTGTTTATTGGAATTGAGGTGCCGCCCAATGAGCAGCCACTCCCGCTACAAGTCCAACTGCAGCACAGTCTATTTTACATGGCAAAGAATGGAATAACCAGATGTAGATGTAAATATGTAGAAGTATGTGTATGTATATATATATACCCATAACTACATGGAGATATACCTCTCCCAATCTGTAGTACAAATGTATACATACATAGACAGACTATTTATAAATACCCACATATAGATATATACATATGCAGACACCCATACATCCATATGTTGTTAGATATATATATATATATATATATATATATATATATATATATATATAGATATATATATATGTGTATATAGATATGTATATCTATATATATATATATATATATATATATATATATATATATGTGTGTGTGTGTGTGTGTGTGTGTGTGTGTGTGTGTGTGTAACTATACACATATATATATAGCTAGGATATAATACAGCAGTTAAGAATTACATATGTTCACAGGCCATGTCAATGGGGGTGAAGGGTCCAATCAACAAACGTGTAACAAGTAGCATCAACCCCCCCCCCCCCAGCTAGTCCGGTGAAACATACAAACACACAATAAAAGTAAACACACCACTGCTTCCAAGACTACAGGCAGAATACTACCAGTGGGAGAGACCCGCCAAGTCTAATAATGAAACAAAGACATGAATGTCCCTTGTGGGACATCCTAGAAATTCTATCATTTTCATGTTTCCAGCCATTATACAGATGTCCAACGGCAGGCCACGCATGTTTTAGGTCTACAAGGTAGGGGAAGCCTGATGATCTATTGGGCAAGACAACATACGTGATGGGTCCTGAGAAGTGGGGAGTGGGTAGTGTGTACTGGTGTGGCCAGACCCAACCTGCACCCGGAGTAAGGAAGAATGTCGAAGAGGATGTGCAGTTTGGGAACTATGGGCATGAAAGTATGGGCCTGGCTATGCAGGTGTTGACTGGAGTGGTTCTATGTGTACTGCCCCAGGGATGTAAGCAATAGCATGCACTGGGCAGAACCAACGCCTAATGAGCAGCCACGCTTGGTACGAGTCCCACTGCAGCAAAGTCTAGGTTACATGGCAAAGGACGGTATAACCAGATGTGTTGTTGCAAACCCACTAAATGACACCAAAGAACACTTGGTGGCAACACCCCACTGTAGGTATGTAAGCCGAACTAATTGGCATCACAAGGTATTATTGCTGTCCAGACCTCTCAACTGTCCCTGATATAGACTCCGGTATTAGGTGTGTCCTTCTTAATCCCCCTGAAAACTGGTGAGTGCTGAAGAAAAGGTGGTGAATTGCCCTTAATAAATAATGATAGTAATTCAGAGTTATAGATGTTTCATGTCAGAAAACCTATATTAATCCACATTCTCTTATTCTGCAAATGTTTCAGGTTAATACTACAAATATTTAGAAAATGTCCCTGATTTTCCCTGATTATTTGAGGAGTTGTCCCTGATTCTGTTGAGGATTTTTCTCCGATTAGTTGAGAGCTAGGGGTGTGATTGTCCAGACATACCCCCAAATGCAGGGTATATACACAGCTGTTGCTGTAGAAGAAATTGCCAGCTGTGGATCTTTCTGTCAGCTGTCCTGCACATCTCTGGACATGTCCCCTATTATTAGCCCCTCTGTGTGGCCCAATAACACCACTTACCTATCGACCCCTGTTGCATTCGTAGTAATGTCCACAGTCACAAATAGGTGACACCCTCCACACAACTATATTGGCAGAATCTGGAACCCCCAACCCAGGTGTACTATCGCAGCTGTCCCAGACTACACCTGTAAAAACACTTGAAGGAAAAACCCAAGCACACTTGGATCACCACCTGATGAAGTCTGCCACCCCCCAACACTCCATATCCCTACACCAACTACTGACACTAACACCTCCTGTCCTGCCTCACATACATATCCCAACATCCTGCAAACCTGCACTACCACACCTCCACCAATAAGTCGAATGGCCTACTATACAATTAAAATGTCCCCCCCACCACCTACCAGCCTACACCTCCACTATTCACATCTACTCTGTAACACAGGTATGGCATAACTAAACCTAACCAGAATACCTGAGTGTAGCCTAACCAGAAATGCTAAACTGGAATTCCACTTAACCTTACACTGACCTTTGTGAACAGTCATACCTGACATGTATAACTGACGTAAGCATGTATAAAACCGACATGTACATGAAGTAGTGTAGGGGTATGCGGCAGCAAGCAGGAGTATGCCTGTGTGGGTGGTGGTAAGCACTGCCTACACAGATTAAGCAAAGTAGAAGCTAACTGGTTTAAGAAACTGTAACTGGAGGTTAGCAGTGCTTACCGTTGCACAAACCCACTTGTTCTGCCCAGCAACAAAATAAACTGCCTCTACAAGGCTCAAACTCAGGACCCTGTGCACTATAGTCACAGTAGTCAACTACTAAACCATCATAGCAATAACGATGAATGAGGTATCAGCAAACTAATCCTCACCACAGGTAAATCAAACCAAAGATGTGAACTGAATCTATGTACAGTGTGAAGTGGTATAACTTGCTACATAACATAAATATGTGAACTGGAGTACTGCAGTAAGCATAGACGTGAGGTGTTTTTGTAATAAAGTATAGAAGACCCCAGGTCCTTATACATTGTATGTACACATGAATCACAGATACCAGACACATATAAAACCTGCAATAAAGAATAAATCACTGCCAAAAGGCAAATATAGTGCAAATTAACTATTAAGCAATGCTAACCGCAGCACAGCTCAGCTTAGTAAGAGTAAACAATGTGTAGGGGAGCCAATCCATCTGCCCCTATAAGCACTGGCAACCTTAGGTAAGCAGGTGTGCCCATAGCTTAGCCTCTTCATACCCGGCCAATCACAGAAAAGTGTGGGTAATTGGCCGTATATAAACCACACAGGCAGGAATACATTCCATAAGTGGTTGTAGCTTCCTACTGCAGGCAGAATGGCTGGTGTGGGTGAAGGTACTCATTTTAGAGCACAGCGCTGGGGCATCCAGGAGTCAAAACTCATGGTATGGCTCCTGGTAAAACACCACGAGGAGAGACTACTGCAGGGCCAGTACCAGGGCTTGCAGTATAAAATGTAGGCCTGGGACAGTCTCGCCCATGACCTCACCAGTGCCACAGGTATCCCCCGGGCTGGTGAGCAGGTCAGGTACCACCATGCTGACCTGAAGTGGCGGAGGGGGGATGTACTGGAACAGTGGATCCAGGAGTCTCGGCGGATGGCTAATGCCCCAGTACTAAGTACTCATTCCACTAATTAGTTAAGAATTGCCTAGCTTGTGTATGCTATGGATAGGTATGACTAAATATCACTGTATTCCTCCGACAGCTGCAGATGAGTGGGCTGTGAACCAGCAAGCCCATGATGCTAGGTTGCAAAGGCTGCATTGTGAAGCAGGTTAGTATTTCTCTGCATGTACTGTCATAACAAATAAATATAAGAGCCTTAGAAAGTGTTGTACCAGTAGGAATAAATGGGTAATATTCTGTGAATAAAAGTATAACCCCTGGAGTGCTTCTGTTTACTGTTCTTTCATATGTAGTTGAACTGTTGCATACTATAAATAGTACTGTTGTATTAAGCAGTGTTACCCACGCTGTGGTATGCAGATAAAATGTGTATGAAGTTCTGTATAACAATGTTGGACGTGCCAAGAGGTCAGTCATATTGTACAAGTGAGGGAGACTTAGATAGAAAACAGAAGAATGCTTCATTTCAATTCCCTGATGGCACAGTGTACTGTGATGTTAGCTATAACTTCGTTGTCACAAACAGCAGGGGTTTGAATCCCAGGAGTGCTAGTAAGTTGTATGCATAATCATACCCCACAACTGTACAGATTTTGTTACAATGTTTAGATAGAAAGCTGTATGTATAATTACACCCAACAACTGTACAGAATTTGCTAGAATGTTCAGATAGACAGCTGTATGCATATTCATACCCCACAACTGTTCCAGCATGTCCAGATAAATAGCCCATATCACCAGCCTGGTGCCCTGTTCTCCTGAAAAAGCAGTGTGAGGAACCCAGAAATGTAGGCAGCTGTTAATGACATATAACTGAAAGTCAAATGTGTACATAGTCATAGAATGTATATGAAAACAAACCTGTCATTCTAGCACCTCACCCAAAGTGTATGACAGCAATACTCAACATATGTTGCATTAACACCTGCATCCTGTCACGCCTGCATGTAAGACACAGGTGACGTAAATAATAATCTATAAACATACAAATGTAAAATATAAGGCCATTGGGTAGTGTAATAATATTTGTAAGGGAAAGATCACTGCAGTGACTAGGAATGTTGTGGAAACTACACGGATATATTAGTTGTTAATTGAACTCTCTCTCACCCCTACCATATGTGCAAAATAACCCAATGACACTCCTCAACTGGTATGTGTACACTCCAAACATTTGTTGGGACATATGTCCTAATTTGTGTCTTTTGGCTTATCCCAGTCAGGGGTCACCACAGCAGAACTCCGGTCCACTAATGACTGGTAGAAGATTTTTATGTGCCGAGTTACCAGCCCTGACGCACAACCTTCAACAAAGGTATGCCCCTTCACGCCTGTCTCCCCACAGAAGATGCTTAAGCTGAGAATCGAATGGACAACGTCTTGTGAGTCGACAACGCTACCGCAACACCACCACCGCAGTATCGGGACATATGTCTTAATGGTTTACACATATTCACATTTGTTTCTATGCATGTGCCATGTTAAAATACACGCATATTGGTGGCCTGTTGCCATCAATGAAACCTGCATGCTTTTGTAATGGCCACTGTTGTTCCATATATGCATGTGTTCTGCTTGCTCTGCAACTGTGTTAAATGTGGTGTGTCGGGTTAATGGGAATACCTATGCATGCTGTTATAACTAATCCTGAATACTGTTGACTGTTACTAACCCATATCTGCCCTAAACCAGTGACAACACAGCTCGTATGGGAAGGCCGGTCCCAGAAGACCCACTTGTCCCACTTCAGCTGGCCATGGCACCGGGCACCAGCACATCTGGGTCGCAGCCTGTGACCTCCTCCTCCATGGGCCCTGTGCCACCTTCGGGAGGAACCACTGCAGGGGATGGGGTTTGTCCCCCCCTCGGAGCAGGCATGGAGGGTAACCTGTCACCCATCAACAGGTCTGGGCCATGGTGCGTAGGGAGCTCGATCTGGAGTATCGAGACCGTTTACACCAGCTTGAGGGCTGAGTGGTGCTATTATAGGGTGAGCCTGCCTACACAGCACCCAGCACAGCCACCTTCGGGGCCGTGATGGTGCAGTGGTGACTGCCCATGGGTAGGGACCTCAGTCCCACTGTTTCCAGCTGGGGGCTCATGGGCTTGCGACTTCCAAACACCCCTAACCATCCAAGGTGTTTACCCCCCACATGTGTCATATACCGGCCCTCTATGCATCTTGTGTGTCTTGTCTGTTAACCTACCCAACCTCTCTCCCCAAATACACCTACTACCCCTCCCCAACATCCCACTCTCACCTGAAAAATAAAAAAAAGGACAATATGTTCCCACAAAAAAATCTCGCCCCATACATAGCTGTCCATTTTGCACACGTGTCCACTGGCCACATGTAATCTGGTCTAATTGTCATCACAATGAATATATGTTGTCCTCACCCCACCACCAGGGGTTTGAGGTTCCAAATGTACCTGTAAATATAGTGTATATGCACAGCTGTTGCTGTAGAAGAAATGGGCTGCTATGGACCTTTCCTATACCCTTCCTGCATATACCTAGCTATTTTCCCTACTGTCTTTCCCTCTTTGTGCCCCATTTTTCACCACTTTCCTATCAACCCCTTTTTCTTTTCTTTTAAAGAAATTAGCATGGGGGTAAACGGTAGTTAGCACTCTTAAGCAGCAGTAAGTGGGTTTGTGCGGGCTTGCGCAAGGGTAAGCTATGCCTGCACAGTTTGAGAAATTAGAAGCTAACTGACTGTACGAAACCATAAGCAGAGATTAGCAGTGCTTACCATCATGCAAACCTGCTGACAACTGCTTAAAAGTGCCTTAATCACTCTGTAGCCAATGTCCCTTGCTCTGCCCAGCAACAAAATGAACTGCTTCTTCAAGGCTCGAACCCAGGAGACTGCACTCCATACACAAAGTGATCTACCACTAAACCATGGCAGATATACATAACCTGATGTTTTCACAAACATATCATCCAGCACAATCAGTCAACAGGAATCAGTCAATCAGTACACGAAATGTAGTAATATCATAACACACAACTTCTTAATGCAAGCATTCTGGACAAAGTGTGCCATAATGTGGGTACAAGTAGGGATATATGTCAAATACTGCTCTAAGACACCTAAAATGTTCCTAGTCACACAGTGATATGTATTAGAACACATACCTTGAAGGAGATGAAGTCTGAAACACAAAAGTGTTGGTACTAGTTACTGACTACAGTCCTGTGATCATCCATGTCAATTGCCAAGAGAATGAGGTGCAGGCCAAAAATATGATTCGAACATGCATCGACATATGGACAGATATATATCTGGAAATGAGACAGATAGCTATATGTATATATATATATATATATATATATATATATATATATATATATATATATATATCTAAAAAAATATATATTTTATTTATATATATATATATATATATATATATATATATATAGACAAATATATATATAAATAGAACTGTGTATAGCATCACTACATGGTAACAAAATCCTGAACCACTCACTACTACATAACAGACCATATGCACTGTTAATGAGGGTGGGGGCTCAAATGAGGGATACCTGGTAATTAGTGCTATGTTACCCCCCCCCCCCACAGCCCTATCGGATATGCTGTGCAATCCAATACCCAGCACATGCAGTTCTTGGCTACAGGACCCTCCACAAAACAGCCACAATGTTTTCACAGTAAGCCAATTCACCTGTAAATGTCAGGGCAATATCTGTAACATATCATGTAGAAAAGTCATTCTACCGTAGGGAATGTACAATGTGGAAGGGTACACATCACAATGGTTCGGATATGCACACATATCTATACATTGACAAATATGTTCAGGTATATATACATATATATATATATATATATATATATATATATAGGGATATATATATATATATATATATATATATATATATATATATATATATATATATATATATATATATATATATATATATATATATATATAGATATATATATATATATATAGATATAGATATATATATATATATATATATAAGGTATTAGTAGCCATACATATGTAGGAGTAGTGTGGAAGTACTGGGTGCAAAGTATATCCCTCTTCCACAAGCCCTGTAACTGGTACCTGTGAAATGTGTAGTGTGGCAACCATTCCCACAACTGAGAATACTTACATTAAACATAGACCTACTCACAATTCAAAGGACATGACACGACACACAGGTATGCATACACAGAAAACCTTAATTTTGTACTATACAATAGAGTATGGCATTACTTATAGCACATAAAGTCTGAAATATGTAATCAGTGATGAATGCAAGGCCCACACAAAACAGTAGATGCAAGCAATGTGGATATATAACATACTATGCTGTCCAGGCCAAGGTCTTCAATTAGTACAACAGTAGACAAAGGATTTGTCTTCAAGATAGGTAACAATCAGCAATTACTGATATATTTCAGCAGCCTCCGATTACACCCTGTAGTCAAGCCATAGGGGGGAATGTATTAGTTGTGGTAATGTCAATGTATCGGTCACATGTATGGACATTGACCAACATATTTTGTGGGGGTCCATGATATGACTGGGAAGGTAGCAGGAATGTTAGCAGTAAATAATGATAGGCCATTACCCAACAACCCCTAACTGTATCACAACAGGACAAAGCCTGCCATATGTGTAAGGACCAGAGGCAGGCACACAGGGCCATACTTGCAATATTGCTGTTACACATCTTGGAAATTGCTGGTGTTACAGGATTTGTTGCAACATACCCTTATGCAGGAATACGACATTAGAAACACAAATAGATGTAGCCATGTACTGATAGCATGCAACATACAGACTGCCAGTGACATATGTAGGGCAAGACCTGTGTAGTGCACAGACCAAACCAAACAGACAATCCACTGGCCATCATGTGGATAGGCCGACAGTTGAGAGCTATGCAGACAGACTGCATTCCATCCTAAACTACTATGTACACACAAACACTGCAAGACCAGCAATATACAATGCACATAAGAACACTGTTCACTCTGTCTGTAGGTCTGGAACCTCATACGAATGTGTAATTGGCCTTTGTCTGCGATTCCTGCTGTAAGAGGTATTGCAACCTGCTGTATATAACACTGCTGGCCACATACAGGATGTCCTCCATACTGGAAAAGTTAAAGGACAACGCCCACATGAGTCAGTATTTTGTAGTACTGGGTTGCCATGACAGTGGTTATCTGAAATACTGCACACAGGCTGCATGCAATTAGCAACTGTTGCACACTGATTGGTGCAGAGCCCATCACCTGATCATGTGCATCACTTACAAAAGTCATGCTGCAATCCATTCAAACCAGCTCAATCTCTCTAGTGGAGAGAGAGACACACAAATAAAAGAAAAAAAAAAAAAAAAGAAAACCTTAAACAACAACCTGTCACAGCTGTCAGAAAAATATGACAGGTATGTAAAACATATATATATATATATATATATATATATATATATATATATATATATATATATATGTAATTGAAAGTAGAATGTGGTATAGAATAATAGAAAATATGATGTGGAATGTTAATATGTGCCATCTGTATATATATATATATACTGCGGTAGCGTTGTCGCCTCACAGTATGACGTTGTCCTGTTCGATTCTCAGCTAGAGCGTCTTCTGTGTGGAGACATGCGTGAATGGGATACTTCGTTGAAGGTTGTGTGTCAGAGCTGGCAACTCGGCACATAAAAATCTACTGCCAATCTTTAGTGGACCGATGTTCCGCTGTGGTGACTCCTAACCTAGAAAAGACACACAAAAAAAATAAATAAATAAAAAAATATATATAAATATATATATACATATATACATATATATATATATATATATATATATATATATATATATATATATATATATATATATATATATATATATATATATATATATATATATATATATATATATATATATATATATATATATATATATATATATATATATATATATATATATATATATATATATATATATATATATATATATTGTGGCACTGACAGTGGCATGCAGGTGAAATAGTCTGTAACAGGCCAGCAGAGATTGTGTCCCCACAGGGAGCATGGCTACAAACACATAGCACAAAGCTTGGTACAATACAACATATGGCCCAATGGTAGGTAAGCAGCCGACATACCAGTTGCATTCTGTGAACTTTTTTTGTAGCTGATATGGTGGGGGGAGACAAACATGTGTATTATGAACTATGGTAACCCTGCTTTATGAGTTGCACTGACCTGTTTCCATCTTTATGACTTCCAGGGAGGATGCCCCACATCCGTTTGCCAGCTTACAGTGCTGCCAAAACAGAAGTTATCATTGCATATTTGGTACAGCACTATGAATAGCTGTTCGGATGGACAGCCCATGATCAGCAGGAGAGGACCGTCCTGTGGAATAAACTAGTCCACAGGGTCAATGATGTCGGATTGCATAACCGCAGCTATATGCAGGTCCGGCATCATTGCAGCAATCTGCTTCGCCATGTACTTCGGCGTGCAGCTGCTGTATGGGGAGACCACCTCACAACAGGTGGGGCAAGACGTCCATCCATCCCTCACCCGTGTGGAGGAGCTACTCATGAGCCTTGTGACACCTGCCCACCTTAAGTACCAACAACTGGCAGGGCGCATTGTGGAGGTGGCTGCCACCGACACACTGGCTGAAGAGTGTACAGGTAAGGCCCCAGGGCACAAAAGTACACCACTCGTGTATGAATCTGCATCTGTACAGATATATCATGCAAATCTGAGATGTCTTATACATAGTCTGTTGCTGTGTAGTAGTAATAAACAGACATGCATAAGCTGTAGTATTGTGGACCTCTACTGTAGATGTAATGTAATGCTGCACTCACCCTTTATGAATGCCACAGCTGTGGCCACTGACAACAACTTTCTCACACTCTTATGTAGGTCCCTCCAGGATACCACCACAGCAGCAGCATGTAGCCGGTGAGTATGGTTCATGTTCATGCATGACAAGACACTGTGCATGTAATGGCTATGGGATATTCCATGCACACATCTAACATATCTACCCATACTGCATGCTGTACATGTTCACATTTTGTTGTTGCAAAATGCACTGCATCACAGTAGTGACCATGCTGGGGTATTGGAAGAGTACAACAGACACATGCAAGATAACTAACATCCTGTCATTGTGCAATGTGTCCACAGAGATTAGAAGTATGGCAGGACACACAGCCTACAGTAGGGACATGTGTGAAACAACACACTCATGGCTGTAACTGCACACAATCAGGTTATGTAACTGTGACACACATAACCCTGACCCCACAGCAATAGTGACAGCAGTGTGTGCACTCCAAGGGATGTGCACATGAGTAGATCTTGCAACCATGCAGAGTTCTGGGACATGTGTAGAGCACCTCCCACAGCCATGGTGAGGTTTGGTGGGTGTCAGTGTAATAGTCTTGTACTGGTCATACATGCACTGCTGATGTTGTGATCTGTAAAGCAGACATCAGGCATTCACAAATTATATCTGTTCACATATCATCCCAGGTATGAGCTGCTGTAACACATAGGGGCTGTGAGCATTGGAGCTGACATAACAGATACAGTACTACATAAGCAGCAATGGTTTTTACACCTGTGTGGTATGGTGCACAGTACAAGGCAAGGTGCAGAACAGCTCGACAGTAACACTTCATACATGGGTGCATTGTGTTAACAAGGGGAAGGGCCATCACCTACCAACACAGCCCATGCATCACACACATGTATACTGCCACTAGCATGAGGTCACTGTAGTTGCACTGCATGCTGTTGAGCACCAGATGTAATGCATGCTGACAGAAGGGTAATGGGAGGACTGTGTGTACAAAAGGTGTGCAACCCTACATGTAGTTGTGTGTGGGGGGGTGTTGAATGTGTGTGTAAGTGCAATCTGGAGCAGTGTGGTCGATGCATGTCTGATGTGTGTGTACATGTGTGTCTGTGTGGGTGTCCATGTATGCTCAGGCGATAGTGGGATTGATCACATGGCAGTACTTCTCCTTGGGATTGTGCTGTACGTGTAGTGACACGTGAGACACCAGGACAGCCTGTCCGATATGTAAACATAGGAAAGCTGATAGCATAACAAGGTGTGTAGCACAGAACATGCATTGGGAGGGAAAGTACATATCAGGTATACATATCATATTGCCAGCAACAGATAGATAACTAGCTACCCATGTATGCAGCACTACTAATGCAATGAGGAATTACCAGACCACATCAGTGAGTGTATCCAGGTATTACGGTTGTCCGCATGACAGGTTGATTGTGCAGCAGATGTTGCATGGACTGATCATGACTGCAGTATGAGGCTCCGGTGTGATACATATGTAGTGAATGTAGCAGCCCCATCCATATAGGGGCCATGTACACCATGACTGGACATACACAGGGTAATACTGGATGACAGCAGTGAGGCCATGTACAACCTACTCCACCAAAGTCAGGGAGGTGGTGGAGTAACAGGTCATGTGTTGTGATCACACATGTAGGCATGGAGAGGTATGATATGTTAATGGGTAGTATTAATGAGTGTATGTTAGCAAGTGCCATGCAGGATAGGGAACATATGTAACTGAATGTGGGACTGACTGTAAACCCAGGGCAAGGGAGGTAGTAAGGTGGATTGTCAGTGTTTGTGGGTGTGCATGTGTGAGTGTGTGTGTTTGTGTGTGTGTGTGTGTGTGTGTGTGTGTGTGTGTGTGTGTGTGTGTGTGTGTGTGTGTGTGTGTGTGAGAGAGACTGTGTGACTGTGTGACTGTGTGTGTGTGTGTGTGTGTGTGTGTGTGTGTGTGTGTGTGTGTGTGTGTGTGTGTGTGTGTGTAAACTTGTGTACTGTTATGCAATGCTGTACAGGTCTTAAAGTGTGTGTTTGTTTCCCCACAGGTGGCGAGGTGGGTCAGGGTCCTTCCTGCATGCAGACTGAGGTAGGTGTCCGTACAGACACTGATGATGATGATGGTACTGCTGAGGCTTGTCAGAGGCTGAATCTGCACCTATATGTGTCATCACCCTCCTAGCCACCCCAAGCCCGCACACAGTTACAGTGCCCCTACAAACCCCATCACACGTGGCCATAGCAGAGGGACAGTTAGTTGGTGCCAGTGACCAGGAAAGTGTGGTGTCCATGCCAGCTGTGTAGGATCACAGTCAGCATAGCCAAATGTCTGGCAGGCCACAGCATCAGCAGATGTACAGTGGTGCTCGTGGGAGGGCCGCTGGTCATCATGCCCCTGGCAGAGGCACCACAACTGGTACCACCAGGAGCATGTTTCCGGCCATAATGGAGGCACAGGCAAGTATAGACATGAACACCAGACAGGGTCTGAGGCTGCAGTGGGCTGCTTTCTCATCTGTAAGTGGCACCTTCCATGACATTGCTGCTGCCCTCTGTGAACATACCAAGGTCACGGATAGATGGTGGGGTGTGATGGTGGACCTCCTCGACCGTGGAATGTTTGTGCTTGAACGTGTGGTGGGAGTGGTGTGATGGCCACGTGGACATAGGACAGAAACACCAGCAGCTGGTCGTCAATGTGGATGTGCCATGACACCAAGCCACTCCCATAGTGGCAGTACCAGCCCCAGCACACCACTGGGGGCGCTGTCCACACCACACCACAGCAGGCCTCGTGCACGTGGCCCTGGCCAGTCCCAGGCAGGACATGGTTCCAGCAGACACCTGTCATCATCAGGAGAGAGTAACATCTCAAGGTCTGTACCTGCACATGCCCATGGAACCCCTGGCAGGCACAGTCAGTGTGTCCGTGGCTGGAGGCACTGAACTGCACACCCTGCCAAGTATGGTCTGCAGCTGTCCAACAACACCTGTATAGGGCGGCCACATGGCAGGACTGTTTGCATGCATACCCACACACTATGCAACCACACCTAGGGCAACCCCATACTGACACACACCACAACACCATGCCCCAATCAATGAACCAAACCCCTCACCCACACACATGGTAACACATGTATGGACAACCCTTGGCCTCTGGCAAACCAGCAACACACCCTGTGCATATGATGATACCTGTGCCACATCCCTGTCATCCATAACATCGATGCAGGGACAGGCTAATATGGATCTGATGCATCCGGTGACTGTTATAGAGTGCTGCAATGTACTGCAGTGTTCATAGGTTCATAGGTTGGTACTAGGCTAGTGGCCCTAGGGCCTATACATGCCTAGCCATAACAATTCCCTGGCTATTTCTTCCCACACTATTTACATCCTGTAATGTAAGATGTTGTCTGGGGTAATGTGTAATGCATACATGTCAGGTAGTGTAGCCATGCAGCTATGATGCATTTCAGCTGTAAGTAACACTGTTTGTTATCTCCATAATGTTATCCATTTGTGTTTTAGGTGTACACACGTCAGCAGGAGGATGGACTGCAGTCATATTTCACAAGAGTATGGCACTGTGGTGACACCATGGTGACTGCCCACAGGTGGGGACCTCAGTCCCACTGTTACCACTTGGGGGCTTGTGGGCTTCCAATATCCCAACACTCCTCCCATCAAGGTGTTTACCCCCCACATGTGTCATATACCACCATTGTATGCGTCTTGTGTATCATGTCTGTTAACCTACCCGACCTCCCTCCCCACATATACCTACAACCCCACCTCAACATCCCACTCCCACCCCCACTTGAAAAGATAATGGAAGGGCAATCTGTTCCCACGAAACAATCTTGCCCCATACATGGCTGTCCATTTCGCACACGTATCCACTGGACACATGTAATCTGGTCTAAATGGCATCACAATGAATTTATGTTGTCCTCACCCCTCTCCCAGGCATTTGAGGGTCCAAATCTACCTCCAAATTCAATGTATATGCACAGCTGTTGCTGTAGCAGAAATGGGCAGCTATGGATCTTTCCTACACCCTTCCTGCACATGCCTAGCTATTTCCCCTACTGTCTTACCCTCTTTGTGCCCCTTTTTCACCACTTTCCTATCAACCCTTTTTTCTTTCCTTTTGAAGAGTTTAGTGTGGGGGTAAGCGGGAGTGTTCTGGCCAGTAACAAAATAAACTGCCTCTGTAAGGCTTATACCCAGGACCCTGCACACCATACACAAAGTGATTTACCACTAAACCATGGCAGATATACACAACCCTGATGTTTTCACAAACATATCATCCAGCCCAGTCATTCAACAGTAAAGAGAATGTATTGTAACATATAAATGTATGTGTGTGAGTAAATATATTAATGTCTAAACAGGTACAACATATATATATATATATATATATATATATATATATATATATATATATATATATATATATATAGATATAGATATATAAATATATATGAACATATATACATGCAAATGCCATCCATGGATATATATGTCTACATCTACATGTGTAAATATATACAGCAAGTCATTTATATGTCAGCAGATATATACATATACATATATATAGGTGTATACAGACAGACATCTGCTGATAACAATGGGGATATAACAAAAACATATATGTCCTCATGCAACGTTAATGGTGCTGAGAGGTCACACACAATATACATCTGGTACGAATATGTATACTCCCCCACAGCCAAACATGTCCCCCCTGTAATACAGTAGCAAGTGTTGCAGATCCCATAACCAGGACTACACATGGCATGGCCATCCCTAGGATACATATACATAGACAGATATATGCAGATACAGGTGTATATATATATATATATATATATATATATATATATATATATATATATAGATATATATAGATATATATATATATATATATATAAGTACACATACACACAGTGATATGTACAGTAAGATACATATGTAGTATGTGCACACAATATTGAGCAGCCAGTATTCCTACAGTCACCACCTTACCAACTGGAGACTGTATGAGCCACCCATACGAATGACATTTATAGCCTGCAATACATACCCGCAGAGATATCAAAGGTATAACACCACACACAGGTGCTCATAAATGAATGTGAAAGCTATATTTGTGTACTTTGACAGTTGTATATGCCATGTCATATAGCCGTTTAGACACTGACATCCATATGAACAGTGTAATGCAACCGTGAAACAGTTATACTGAGACAGTAGTCTGGAAAGGTTGACATATGTTGCTGTCCAGGCCGAGGCCTTCTAGTAGTACAATAGAAATGACAGACTGGACCACAGCATACCAGACAATCAACAGTATGTAATGCAGATGTATAGGTCAGCAGCTTGTGTCTACACTCTGTACACAATCCCTAGGGGGTACAGACCCAGTTGACACAATGGGATGTATCTGTTACATGACAAGGCATAACTGACACCATCACAATCACACTGAAAAACAGAACATTCCATATGGCAGGAGGCAGTAGTACTCACAGTGGACTGTATGGTAATGTACATCCAGATACCTTAAGGCAGCTTACCCCAGATACCCACACATGTTGTAACAACCTAGGTTAGTCATGGTGCACCCTCCCCTACACTCACTACTACTGGGCCATATACCATGGTTACATACACTGCCCTCTGCAGTGCATTAGGGCACACATGTATTGTGTAGGTGAAGCCCACACATATATGGCCCCAACCTCCCTGTATGTGTGGGGGACGCAACAGCAGTGCAGGGATGGCAGGAATAACAACATGACATAAACACAGCCCACTACATAACAAACCCTGACAGCATGTCACCTGTGCAAAGCCAGGTATGTAGGTGGAGGACAGAGTCTGGAACACAGGCACATATGTGTAAAACTGTTGTCATACAGTAAGCAAGATATGTATATGTGTACATATCTATATGGATATATGCATACTGATATATACATATATGTCTGACATATGTCCTGCACATGGAGTGGAGCCCTACCTCAGCCCCAATAGTCCAAACCTCTCAGTGCAAGGGGATGTCATGTATGTATTGCAGATATATTTGTAGACTATTGCTACTGTAATAGGGATCGTCTTCACAGACATGGTGTGTGTGGGAGGCCACATCTGCTGTGACCATGTGCACCATTGGCTACTGATAGACATCCTAAGGTCATCATAGTACAGTACCACTGCTAGCACAGTAATGCCCCTGTGGACTACAGCTGTGATATGCCCAATATATGTGGACAGTCTGACACATGCTGGTCAGTCCAGGGGTATACACAGAACCCCTTCATGCAAGACATGTGGACCAGGCCTGTCAATGTGGATTTTAACAGCCATGTAGATGGGTATAATATGTAAATACTGGTATACATTTGCCCCATAGGTTATGCATTCATACACCCCTGTCTGTCCTGACACATAATAACCATGGGTACAGAGGTGCCATGGCCACAAACTACCCACTAGTTAGTGACATAAATTTGAACAGCATCCCACTGCTTTGTCTGACATACATGACTGTCATGGTGGCCCGGCAGAAGTACATCTGGCAAGTATCTGGACATGACATCTCCCTGGATAAGTACAGTAATCTGCTAGGCATGTACCAAAGCACAATGCAAGCTACAGACAGACTGACTCAACACTGGGCTACATCTCCCATGTGGGAATACACATGTACCTGCATAGATAGCAGGCTCTACAGGCATGTCACATCACAGAGTAACAGACACCTGTGTGAAAGTGCATAACCACAACCAATGTGAACACAGCCACAGCCATATATAGTAAGCTAGCATACTATTACAGTATATGGACTATCTGACCTACACCATCCTCATATGAGCCATTTACATAACACTCCTACATATACTAGGCCACTAGACAGTGTGGTCCGATGCCTGTCTGTGGTATGGGACATGTGTGTGTTCACCCCTACAAGCTTGTAAGCTGATAGGGTGACATACAGTGGCGCAGCATGTAACATCAGATAGAACATGACCAGGAACAATGACATCTACCACAGTATCTGCACAGGCCAAGGTACATATTCACTATACACACACTGTCGACAATTACCAGACTTACACATACATCAGTACTGTACACACAACCAAAAAATGCCCAGGCTATGCCCTCAGATATAACCTCTACTATACATAACATGTGTAGCAGTCAGATATCTCACTGGCTTGTTATCAGATATGCTGTCAATGACTATGGTGTACAGAACATATGCACCCCCTACTGCATGACATATGTACAAAGGTTGACAGAGTTGTGGCTGGAGGCACAAACATAGGGCCAATATTTACATGTTGCTGTAATACCCTCATACATATACTGTTGTAACAGGGTTTGTTGCACCATATGTCCTATGAGGGATATGACATCAGTAACTCTCCCAGCTGTCACCATCTACTGACTGCAATCCTCACACTACCTTCTGCATTCCACAGATAGTTGCACCATAGCTAACACATGAAACCAAAGGCACAACACTGCCCAGTCTGTGAATGACCCTACAGACGGGAATCCCTCATATACATGGAACTGACAGGGCAGGTACTGCAACATGTACAACAGGCATATCCAAACAAACACTGTTAAACCAACATTACTCCACATGCAGTATAGCAGCACATACAGTCTGTAGTCAGTTCAGGCACATCCCCCTCCTGATTGTTTCCACAGAGTATGTTGTTAGAGGTAAATCCCCAATCCATCTGAGATGCTCTTTGCCAAACAACAGATCAAGTTCCTGCTCACAGTGACTGAAAAGGGCCAACACCACCATGTTGTTCCTAGGTATTGGAGTGTGTTTCCATGCAATTGGCTATGGGACTGTTACCACAGCTGTTCCACATGCAATCAGCTAGGGGAGGGCTGCAATTTGTGCAGAGGCCATCAGCTGATCATGAGCATCACTTAAAATACATATGCTGCTGCCTAAGCATAGCAGGTGTGCTTCTCCAAATCCACCAGAGAGGGAGTGGGGGAGGCAGACAGAGGCAAATACATGTCAGGAAGGGTTGGTAGAGTAAAACAGAAGCATGTTTGTGTCACACACCTACCAGCACAGGGTATCAAATCCCCAACAACAATGTAGTGCTATCACAGGTTGATGCAGTTATTGGATGCACCACATGGATTACCTGCTGTGGAGCACTCAGAGCATATATGTGATGGTGAGTGACATCTGCAACAGGGATATAGTAGATATATGGTAGGTGACGTACACGTGCCTGTCTGCATGAACAGCTGCCAGCATCAACACAGGCATACTCACACAGGGACGCACACACATTGACACACTTGGCAGGGCCAGGAGTGCAACTCATCACTAGTGGGATTGCCACAGCACATCAATGTGCAGGTATCACATGCACCACACAGGTCATATGGAGGTCGTATGGGCATAGAGTATGATGAGGTGTCAGACATCAAACAGCATGCTTCAGTATGCCCTGGGGGGTTGTAGTGAGTGTGGATGTGGTCAGATGCACCATACAACACACACATGAACACACAGGGTGCCAGTTCTGACATGCATGGGTGCATGTCTGCATGGGTGTGTGGCGATCAACTGTGCCAGCAGGTTGTATAGGGGTAGGAGATGGGTATACCTTGGCATCAGGCCACATGAAAATGGTCTGCATTGTGTCTCAGGGCTGTAGTTTCTGCATTTGCCCTCACAGATGGGTATTGCATACCCAATCCAGTCACCTGCATGACTATTGTGTGTGGCCAATGCTGTGCATCACTTGCCATGTATATGTTCCTTACTCCATGACATGGATGGTGTCTGGGATGTGCACACCTCCCACATGCATGTACAGTGACATGTGGAACTTTACCTAGGGTGTCTGGCCCATGTTGTGAACAGAGATTATCATCAGATGTGCCAGTCTTGCCCACCTGTGGCAGGAACTGGTAATGGGCAGCAGGTTTACCCTGCACCTACATTGAGAGCATGCTAACAGCATTCTATGATGTCAGTGTCATCTGTCCATACAGGACATGTTATCAGGCATGGTATGTCCATTGGGAGTCACATGTGAAGGCACCACGGGTGATGCAGGTGTCCATTTGGGAACATGGTGGAGGTGCACTGTCTGTATGTACGTGCATATTGGACAGATGGGCAGGGTGACAATTGCTATCACTGCAGAGTTACTATCAGTGGCCAATATGCAGTATACTACTCACAAATTGACTGTTGCCTAGGCATGTGTGTGTGCTCTGGGTAATAGTGGGGATGCTAACTGTGATTGGCTGGCCTTGATGTCACATGTCTGGGTATGGCTTTGCAGCCCAGCCTCTCAGATAATTTACATCTGTTATCCCTGTATGGTTGACATGGTGATATATAGTAGGGCCACGATAAAAAAACTGAGCAAAACCCCCTCTACACTGGCCACACACCATATGACTTATACACACACACACACACACACACACAGACACACACACACACACACACACACACACACACACACACACACACACACACACACACACACACACTTGTCATGTCTGGGAGCAGAACCCCTGTCTAACTAGTTTATTACACTACATCACTAGGTAGTTGTAGTACACGCCACAGACATTACAGAAGTATGCTTTCCCCAAAGATGTATTTCACAATGTATGACATCAGCAGGGTTACCAAAGTAGGGCATTTCAACTGTACTAGGAGTAACTAGCCTAAAATGCATTGCTCCCTACACAGACAGTCAGACACACACAAAACATCCGCAACTGACATGTGTGGGTATAGAACCCCTGACCGAGGTCTATACCACACTACAGCATGCAGCTGTTATAGGACACACCATAGGGATTACTGCAGAAAGCCTTCCCCAAAGGTGTATTTCACAATGAATGACATCAGCAGGATTACCAAAGTAGGGCATTTCAACTGTACTGCAAATGACTAGCCTAAAATGCATTGCTCCCTACACAGACAGTGAGACACACACAAACCATCCACAACTGACATGTACGGGTATCCAACCACTGCCCAAGACCTATATCACACTACAGCATTGAGCAGTTTTAGGTCGCATCACAAGGATTACTGATGAACTGTCTCCCCAAAGTTGTATTTCACAATGAATGACATCAGCAGGATTGCCACAGCAGCACATTTGAAATATACTGCGAGTGAGTAGCCTATAATGCAATGCTCCATACACACACATTGAAACACACACAAAACATTCAGAACTTCCGTGAGTGGAGTTGGAACCCTACCACAGTTCTAAATCACACTACAGCAGTACTCGGTTACAGGATGTGCTACGGGGATTACTGTACTACACTCTTCCCAGAGGTGTATGTCTAGGTGAGTGACATCAGCAGCCTTACCAAGGTTGAGTATATGAATTGTATGGAGTGTGAGTAGCCTAAAAAGCATTGCCCTCTAATCAGTCAGACACACACAAACACACACAGTTGCCAGGTCTGAGTTAGAACACCTACCTAGCTAGGTTATCACACTACAGTGGCATGCAGTTACAGGATGCACGACAGAGATTACTGGCCCATGATTTTCCCAGAGGTGTATTTCTGGATGAGTGACATCAGCAGCCTTGCCAGGGTTGAGTATATAAATTGAAGAGAGTGTGAGTAGCCTAAAAATCATTGCTCTTTATTCACTCAGACACACAGACTCACATAAAAGCATTGCTTTTTACTCAGTCAGACACACACACAGTTGCCAGGTCTAGGGTTAAAACACCTACCTAATATTTTATCACACTACAGCAGTATGCAGTTACAGGACGCGCTACAGAAATTACTAGGCTATGACTTTCCTAGAGGTGTATTTCTAGGTGAGTGACATCAGCAGCCTTGCCAAAGTTCAGCATATGAATTGTACAAAGCATGAGTACCCTAAAAAGCATTGCTCTCTACTCAGAGACAGACAGACACACATACAAACACACACTCACACAGTTGCCAGGTATGGGGTTTGAACTACTATCTAACTAGTTTATCACTACAGCAGTATGCAGTTATGGGACACACCTACATTGAGAGCATGCTAACAGCATTCCCTGATATCAGTGTCATCTGTCCATACAGGGCATGTTATCAGGCATGGTATGTCCGTTGGGAGTCACATGTGAAGGCACCACGGGTGGTGCAGGTTTCCATTTGGGAACATGGTGGAGGTGCACTGTCTGTATGTACATGCATATTGGACAGATGGGCAGGGTGACATGCCCTCTGTAGCCCACTGCTATCACTGCAGAGTTACTTTCAGTGGCCAATATGTAGTATAATACCCACATATTGGCTGTTGCCTATGCATGTGTGTGTGTGCTCTGGGTAATAGTGGGGTTGCTAACTGTGATTGGCTGGTCTTGATGTCACATGTCTGGGTGTGGCTTTGCACCCCTGCCTCTCAGATAATTTACATCTGTTATCCCTGTATGGTTGACATGGTGATATATAGTAGGGCCACCATAAAAGAACTGAGCAAAACCCCTCCACATTGGTCACACACTCACAGCCACCTCTACACAGGATATGAGTTACACACACACACACACACACACACACACACACACACACACACACACACACACACACACACACACACACACACACACACACACACACCTGTCATGTCTGGAAGTAGAACCCCTACCTAACTAGTGTATTATACTACACAGTTGTAGCATGCACCATGGGCATTACGGGAATACATCTTCCCCAAAGGTGTATTTCACATCAGCAGGATTACCCAAGTAGGGCATTTCAGCTGTACTGTGAGTGACTAGCCTAAAATGCATTGCTCCCTACACAGGCAATGAGACACACACAAAACATTCACAACTTACATGTGCAGGTATAAAACCCCTGATTGAGGTCTATATCACACTACAGCATGGAGCTGTTATAGGACACACCACAAGGATTATTACAGAAGTCCTTCCCCAAAGGTGTATTTCACAATGAATGACATCAGCAGGATTACCAAAGTAGGGCATTTCAACTGTACTGCAAGTGACTAGCCTAAAATGCATTGTTCCCTACACAGACAGTGAGACACACACAAAACATCCACAACTGACATGTGTGGGTATCCAACCACTGACCAAGGCCTATATCACACTACAGCATTGAGCAGTTATAGGTCGCCCCACAGGGATCACTGATGAATTGTCTCCCCAAAGTTGTATTTCACAACGAATGACATCAGCAGGATTCCCACAGTAGAGCATTTGAAATATACTCCAAGTGAGTAGCCTATAATGCATTGCTCCATACACACACATTGAAACACACACAAAACATCCAGAACTGCCATGGGTGGAGATGGAACCCTACCACAGTTCTAAATCACACTACAGCAGTACGTGGTTACAAGACATGCTACTGAGATTACTGGGCTACACTCTTCCCAGAGGTGTATGTCTAGGTGAGTGACATCAGCAGCCTTGCCAAGGTTAAGTATATGAATTTTACAGAGTGTGAGTAGCCTAAAAAGCATTGCTCTCTTCTTAGTCAGACACACAAACAGTTGCCAGGTCTAGTGTTAGAACACCTACCTATTTTATCACACTACAGCAGTATGCAGTTACAGGATGAGCTATGGAGATTACTGGGCTATGGTTTTCCCAGAGGTGTATTTCTAGGTGAGTGGCATCAGCAGCCTTGCCAAAGTTGAGTATATGAATTGTACAGAGTGTAAGTAGCCTAAAAGGCATTGCTATCTACTGAGTCAGGCACACAAATTTACATACAGTTACCAGGTCTGGGGTTAAAACACCTACCTAACTACTTTGTCACACTACAGCTGTATGCAGTTACAGGACGTGCTACGATTTTCCCAGAGGTGTATTTCTAGGTGAGTGACATCAGCAGCCTTGCCAAATTGAGTATATGAATTGTACAGAGTGTGAGTAGCCTAAAAAGCATTGCTCTCTACCTAGTCAAACACACACACAAACACACAGTTGCCAAGTCTGGGGTTAGAACACCTACCTATCTACTTTATCACACTTAAGCAGTATGCAGTTACAGGATGCACTACAGAGATTACTGGGCTTTGATTTTCCCAGAGGTGTATTTCTAGGTGAATAACATCAGCAGCCTTGCCAAAGTTGAGTATATGAATTGTACGGAGTGTGAGTAGCCTAAAAAGCATTGCTCTCTATTTAGTTAGACAAACACACACACAAACACCTACCTAACTACTTTATCACAGTACAGCAGTTACAGGATGCGCTATGGTTATTAGTAGACTATGACTTTCCCAGAGTTGTTTTTCTAGGTGAGTGGCATCAGCGGCCTTGCCAAAGTTCAGTATATGAATTCTACAGAGCGTGAGTATCCTAAAAAGCATTGCTCTCTACTCAGTCAGACAGAAACATTCACACAGTTGCCAAGTTTAGGGTTTGAACTACTATCTAACTAGTTTATCACTACAGCAGTACGTAGTTATGGGATGCACCATGGAGATTCCTGTGTTATGGCTTTCACAAAGGTGTATTTCACATTGGATGACCTCAGTAGGCTTGTCATAATACTACTATGGGGAGTGCGGTGCGTGCATGGGCCATAACCCATTCATGTAGGGGTTGACATGCCACATGTGGGCACACTTGGGGTCATATGTCACAGGTACGTGTATACAGCTACTAGATGACTACTTCCTTGTACAGTCATGTTGCACAGCTGGCACGAGCACCACATAGTCTGTCATGCCGACAGATGCTGATAGCTAGTATCTGCAGTGAGTGACATCTGCACCTCATGTGTTTGTGGCACTTTTGCTGTGTGCTGGGTGGGACAGTCCCGGATGGGTCCTTGTCATGGTGACCCTCTTCCACACATCTATGTTGTCTTCCTTTGGCTTATTATAGTGTGTTGTCCTTACATATATGTCTTCATTCCTATCCACTGTGTGTGCAAGGCAGGAATGGTGCATACTGACATGTGTCTGCACTAAGAACTGCGACTGCTGGATATGTCTGGTCCACTGGTGTTTGCAGACATGACCTTCGTATGTTTAAGTGTGTGAGCATGCCCAGTATGACCTTTCAGTATGTTGTTGACTGACATTGCCTTCATTCCTCTAAGTGTGTGAGCATGCCCAGTATGGCCATCTGTATTGCATGTGTTGATCAAGTCCAGGTTGTTTGTACTGCGGTGCTGACCTTTGTGTTGTATACCAACAGGTAGCATGCTGTGTCTGCAGGGTATCTATCGGTCATTTGGCATGTATTGTTGTTGTTACATTTCTGCATAGCGGGGGGGGGGGCACCTGACTGTTACTCTAAGTGTACATAGGATGGGGAGGCACACCTGACACTTTTACACATTTGCTAGGACTGTACTGGTATGTCGGGTATTCCATTTCAGTCTGCAGTCTTACCTATCATGCTGGCTAGAGGCATACCAGTGTACTACAGATCCTAGCTTTCACTGCCTACATATTAGTTTCTGACTTCCTAGCCTTCACATCTTACATACAACTGCCCGGCCTGCTGTAGTTTGTCTGTGTAGGCCTGGGGGGGGGGGGTTACACATAGGACTCATTCAGAAGCCATAGTACAGCATTTGTTTGTGTTTGTCTACACCTATAATGCTGGCTGTAACAGTTGTTGGGTATGTGACCCCCCCCCCAACTGGCATGTGTGAGTCTCTTACCTTGTGGGTGTCCCAGTATTGAGGGTGGTGCTGCATGGCTGCCTATGTCAGATGCACAGAGTACACTCCCTATACATGGTTGAGCACAGGTAGTGTCATGTTTGGCATCCCTTTTACTGTACGTGTGAGTCAGAGAGAGGTGACATTCCCTGGGTCCCTGCTGTGTCAGTGCATGTGCTATGCATTGCCTCTTTGACAAGGTCAGGGCATACTGGGCATGCCTCCTTCTGCCTACTGGGGCAGGCTCAGGTTGTTCCTCCTCCGAGTCACTCTGTGCCTGTACAGGCCTTGACAGTGGTGGGGGCTGTGTGGCACTGCCCCATGCTGTTCCTGCTGCAGCTGTTTCCACAGGATCATATTATGTAGCATGGCACATATAAGGACAATTTGAGTACATGTAGTTGGTGAGTACTGCAAGGCACCACCAGATGTGTCCGGACACCTGAACCGTGACTTGAGCATCCCAAGCACACGCTCTATTATGATTCGTGTTTGTGCATGTGCTTCATTATGGAGCTCTTGTTTGGGTGTGTGTGCATTTCTGATGGGTGTCATCAGCCATGGCTCCAGTGTGTATCCAGCATCCCCCACTAGGTGACCGTGTGGGATGTCCCCACTGGCAAATCTGTGGTACAGCTGTGGCAGATGCCAGATGTGAGAATCATGGTAGCTTCCAGGGCAGCCAGAACACACATTCATTATTATTCCCTGGGCATCGCACATGACCTGGCAGTTGATGAATGGGAAGCCCTTGCGGTTGATGTAGACCATACCCCACTCACCGGGTGGTACTTTAATGCATATGTCCGTGCAGTCTATTGCACCCACTACCTCAGGGTATTCTGCTATTTGATGGAAGAGACGCATATTGCTGGCCAGTGCCTCATGGGTGATGGGGAAATATACATGCTCACCGACATGTGCTGACATGGCATCCAGGAACTGATGAATACTGATGCCTGTGATATCCCCATCATATCCCCAGTTGGCCTTTGGAAGGTACCTTTAGCTAGTATTTGTAGGCCTACACATACCTTGGCATCCACTGGGATGGGTTCCCCTCTGTGAGTTCTGTGTGTGAGGTGTAGCTGGCACAGTTCATCAATCTGCTGTAGGAGGTCCCTGTCCACCCTATAGAACTCCACTATCTCCAGCTCATGTAGCCCTTGGTAGGTTACCCTGGATCTGTACACTGTTCTCAGTCTCCTCACTGTGGGTTGATCAGCAGCATTCACATCCTCACCACCCTCAGCCTCTTGCACATGCTGGTTTATGATAGCAAATGCAGCCCCTAACATTATTTCTCTTGCTTTCATTTTGTAAAATTTCCCCATTTGTATACACTGGTGGTGCAGAGTTATTGGGAATAACAAGGGGGAAAGGTGTTTGCATTGTTTATAGTGGTGTGCTGGGCTTGGCTGGTCTGCTGCCTGCATGATTGGCTGCTTCTGATAGATTTCACCGGTCAGCTAAGCTAGTTCTCCTTGGTTACCTTCCTACTGCTGTTTTCCCCTCACATTGTTTAAGCCCAGGGTGCAAACGATGTGCTCAAATGTGCAGAGAGCTACTATTTCCTGGTTTGACTTCCTTTTTCTTCCTGTAAAACCTGGTGTGCGGCGCGCACACCTGCTTACACTTTGTAAAGAGTGCTAGGCAGGTTTAGACACACCCCTAGCTTAGCTGTGCTCAGCTAGGAGCAATCCAGAGCCACTGGACTCCAATCCGCTTACAGTATGCCTGACACCCCCCCATGATGTCACCTATATCCTAGTCTTGCACCCAGCTATTCATACTTTTACACTGATGGGACCTGTCTCACATGGGTTCCCCTTCATATGATAGAATTTCTCTAAACTCAAAAGTCATAAACTCGAAACCAGAATCTCGAATTTAGAGAAAGCCGAACATATGAAAGGGACAAAAAAAAAAAATTAACACCTTTCAAATGTTTTCGCAGGGGGGCTTCACACCCCTGCACCCCCCACGTGGAGGAAAATGCCCCCCACACACCCCCTACTTAAATATACCTACTCCAAGATCGCACTATAGTGATGGAAAGAGAAATCTCCCATTCCGCGCTATACATGTAAGCGCAAAATGGAAGATTTTCCATTCCTCCGCTATTGTGCTGTCACGGAACATTCACATTTAAACTGCTAGGGTACAGGGGGAACTGGCCCCTTCCAATAAGGTAAGTTAACTTTTTATTTTTTTAAACCTAAGGCTCCCATTCACAATTTCGAGTGAATGGCAGTTCGAGATTCTGGTCTGGAGATTATGAATTTCGAGCTTCCATCCATTCGATCTTTTGAAGGGGAACCCTCACATGCTGGGGAAAACTGGGATTCACTATCCTTCCCCTCATTTGCATAGGATTGCCTGCTAATGCATGGTTACATGTCCCGCACTGAGCCCTCCCCCTTAGCAACCACTAGTCACTGGCCAGGTTGTCTTCTGCCTGCCTTTGACTTGCATGGCAGAATACTGATTTTAGTTAGAATGTCCATTTTAAGTTTATTTTCTTATTTTCTCCCCGATCCCATTTGCACACCACTGCCCTATGTTTAAACAGCCGAGATCGGTGAAAACAAATTGTTTTTTTCATTATTTTTATTGTTTGCAATGCCAGTGGCCTTCTACTTGCCCACTGGCATGCTTGCTCAGTGATATGCAGCCTTTATTTGGAGCTGCCATAGCTCAATTTTTGATTTTGCAGAATTGTACTCGGTTACTAACCGAGTACATTTCTACAGATTGTACTAGTCTTGCATGGACTATTGCAAGCTTCCTGGATTGCAAATTCACCTCATTTGCATGGATTTCCCTGCAAATGAGGTGATTTGCATACCAGGGCTTAGTCCATGCAGGATTAGTCCTGGAGCTCTCGTGCATGCCCCTGCTGGCTGTTCCTGGATCACACGGGAGACATATTGCTTGCGTGGGCTCCTGCACTCATCTTGCACTCCTTGCATGCTTTTAAGAATACGGGGGTATGTCTTTAACCACAACTAAGAAACAACTACTTCTTGTAAATATGCACATAGCCCTATTATACTCTTTACCTGTTAAACCTATTCCCTCATTTCTCACTTCCTGTATCTTGATCACAGGAGATTGAAATTATCTGTTTCTCTCTTATATGACTGCATTAAATAACTGTTCCTGAATACTGTCCTTTATTAATCTATAATTATTGTAATCTTTGTTGACTGTTGATAGTATTGCTAATTTGTTTTGGATTGCATCCTGGCCTGGGCCTGAAATCGGTCATTTTTTGATCAGTGTTCTACTCCAATAAACAAACTTCAGAAAAATAGAAAAATAGATAGATAGATAGATAGATAGATAGATAGATAGATAGATAGATAGATAGATAGATAGATAGATAGATAGAGATGTTGATTTGGCATTCTTGTAAAAGTCCATTTTAGTTCAATGACATGTTTACTGTGCAGTCACTGCTGGCTTATGTGTTGTTGATATTGTGGACTATGTGCTTACCAAATTTATTTAAGAAAAGAAACAGGAGTAAGTCATTAGGATTTTCATTTTGTGTGAGTATTATCTACTTCAAAATTCAATAAAGCTTTGCGAGGGACACATTCTATAATTAAGACGTACTGTTTAGAATATTGTTGCACAACACATTATCTGTGTATGCAGAATCACACTTTTTCAGAACAAAGACTATCCCCCGGATTCTCAAAATTTTGCATGGCATGCATGATTAGTGTAAGAGGAAATTTTGCCAATATGGTGGCCAAGTGATCCACATATGTGCACGTTTGATGTGCGCGAGCGCTGTAGAACTAGTGCTGCACGTTCCCAGCCCCCGTATGCAAATCACCTCATTTGCTGGTGGAAACCATACAAATGAGGTAAATCTGCCATCCAGGAAGCAGGAATCAGGGTGTGCAGGACTAGCGTGATATTGCAGAAATGTACTCGGTTAGTAACCGAGTACGGTACTGCAAACTCCAAAACCGAGCTATGACAGCTCCAAATAAAGGCTACATATCATTGAGGAAGCATGCCAATGGCCAAGTAGAAGGCCATTGGCATTGCAAACAATGTAAAATGTACAAAATACAACTTTTATGATATGTCCGCCGATCACTGCCATTGAAGCATAGGGCAGAGGTGCACAAATGGGATCGGGGGGAATTAAGAAAATAAACCTAAAAAAAGCAGTCTAACTAAAATCAGTATTCCGCCATGCAAGTCAATGGCAGGCAAAAGACAACCTGGCCAGTGAATAGTGGTTACTAAGGGGGGAGGCACAGTGTGACACATGTAACTATGCATTAGCAGGCAATTCTATGCAAATGAGGGGAAGGATAGTGAATCCCGGTTTTCTTCAGCATGCGAGGGTCCCAACAGTGTAAGAGTATGAATAGCTGAGTGCAAGACTAGGAGGTAGGTGACATCATGTGTGGGAGTGTCAGGCATACTGTCAGTGGATTGGAGCCCTGTGGCTTGGGGTTGCATCCAGCTTAGCACAGCAAAGGCAGGGGGTGTGTCTAAACCTGCCCAGCATATATGACAAAGTGTAAACGGGTGTGTGCACCACGGAATGGGATCTACAGGAAGATAAAGGAAGTGAACCCAGGAAATAGCAGCAGTGTGCACATTGGAGTACACTGATTGCATGGCACACCCCTGGGATGAAACAGAAGGGCAATGGGAAGGGAAAGCAGCAGTAGGAAGTTAATCAATGGGTACTAAGTTTGCTGTCAGGTGAAACGTATTGGAAACAGTCAATTATACAGGCAGCAGACCAGCCCAACCCAGAACGCCACTATAAACTATGCAAACACCTGCCCCTTTGGTTTTTCCCACATGCTACACCACCGGTGTAAACAAGTGGGGCACATTTAACACTCACAACAGTAAAATGTTAGGGGCTGCAATAGCCATCATACAACTTGTGGAAGAGGCTGAGGGTGGTGAGGATGGGAATGCTGCCGACCAACCCACATTGAGGAGACGGAGAAGAGTGTACAGACCCAGGGTAACCTACCAAGGGCTACATGAGCTGGAGATAGTGGAGTGCTATAGGGTGGACAGGGACCTCCTACAGCAGATTGTTGAGCTGTGCCAGCCATGCCTGACACACAGAACTAACGGAGGGGAACCCATCCCAGTGGAAATGAAAGTATGTGTAGGCCTAAGAATACTAGCAACAGGTACCTTCCAAAGGCCAACTGGGGATATGATGGGGATCTCGCAGACATCAGCATCCAGGGTACTCCACCAGTTCCTGGATGCCATGGAAGCACATGTCAGTGAGCAGGTATATTTCCCCCTCACCCGTGAGGCGTTGGCCAGTAGTATGCGTCTCTTCCAGCAAATAGCAGAATACCCCTTAGGTAGTGGGTGCAATAGACTGCATGCACATATGCATCAAAGTACCACCTGGTGAGCAGGGTAGTGTCTACATCAACTGCAAGAGCTTCCCCTCCATCAACTGCCAGGTCGTGTGCAATGCCCAGGGCATAATACTGAACATGTGTGCTGGCTGCCCGGGAAGTTATCACGATTCCCACATCTGGCATCTGACACAGCTGTACCAGAAATTTGCCATTGGGGACATCCCACATGGTGACTTAGTGGGGGATGCTGTATACGCACTGGAGCCGTGGCTGATGACACCCATCAGAAACGCACACACACCGGAACAAGAACTCCATAATGAGGCACACGTACAAATAAGAATCCTAATAGAGCGTGTGTTTGGGATGCTCAAGTCACAGTTCCAGTGCCTGGACACATCTGGTGGAGTCTTGCAGTACTCAGCAACTACATGTACCCAAATCATCCTTGTATGTGCCATGCTACACAATATGATCCTGTGGAAACAGCTGCAGCAGGAGCAGCAAGAGGCAGGGCCACTAGCCCCCCACCAATGCCAAGGCCTGCACAGACACAGAGTGACTTGGAGGAAGAACAACCTGAGCCTGCCCCATTAGGCAGAAGGAGGCATGCCCAGTATGCCCTGGCCTTGGCAGAAAGCCATCGCATAGTACATACACTGACATGGGAGGGACCCAGGGAATAACACCTCTCTCTGACTCTCACATACAGTAAAAGGGATGCCAAACATTACACTACCTGTGCCTAACCATGTGTAGGCAGTGTACTATGTGCATCTGACATAGGCAGCCCTGCAGCACCACCCTCAATACTGGGACACCCACAAGATAAGGGACTCACACATGCCAGTCAGGAGGGGGGTCACATACTCAACAACCGTCACAGCCAGCAGGACAGATGTAGACAAACACAAACAAATGCTGTACTATGGCCTCTGAATGAGGGGTATTGGTAATCCCCACCCAGGCCTACATGGACAGACTACAGCAGGCTAGGTAGTGGGATGTCAGTTGTGATGGCGAGGAAGTCAAAAACTAATGTGTATGCAATCAAAAGATAAGAACGGTAGTACACCGGTATGGCTTAGCCAGCACAATAGGTAAGACTATTGACTGAAATGGACTACAGGACATACCAGTACAGTCCTAACAAATGTGCACAACTGTCAGGTGTGCCACCCCACCCCACATAGAAATATAGTAACAGTCAGGTGCACCCCCCCCAATCCTGTGTAGAAACATAGAAATAGTCAGGTGTTCCCCCTGCTATGCAGACATGTTGCAATGGTCAATACCAAATGATCGATGGATACCCTGCAGACACAGCATGCTACCTGTCGGTGTACAACACAAAGGTCAGCTGTGCAGTACAAACCACCGGACATGCTCCACACATGCAACGCAGATGGCCTTACTGGGCATGCTCACACACTTAGAGAAATGAAGGCAATGTCAGTCATCAACATACTGAAAGGTCATACTAGGCATGAAGGCCATGTATGCAACACCAGTGGACCAGACACATCCAGCAGTTGCAATTGTTAGTGCAGACACATGTCAGTATGCACCACTCATGCCTTGCACACACAGTGGATAGGAATGCAGACATATATGTAAGAACACCACACCATAATAAGCCAAAAGTAGATGAGTATAGATGTGTGGAAGAGGGTGACTGCGACAAGGAGCCATTCATGCCTGTCCCACCTAGCACACAGCCAAAGGGCCCCAAACACATCAGGTGCAGATGTCACACACTGAAGTTGCTAGCAATCAGTACCTGTCAGCACCACAGACTATGTGGTCCAAGTGCCAGCTGTGCAACATGGCTGCACAAGGATTTAGTCAGCTAGTTGCCCTATACATGCACCTGTGACATATGAACCCGTGTATGGCCGCTTCTGGTGGGTCACTCCTACATGAATGGTGTATGGGTCATGCACACACTTGCCACCCCATAGCAGTACCCTGAGAAGCCTGCTGAGGTTATCCAATGTGAAATACATCTTTGGGAGAGATGTAGGCCAGTAATCTCCATGGCACGTCCCATAACTGTGTACTGCTGTAGTGTGATAGACTAGTTAGGTAGGAGATCTAACGCCAGACATGGCAACTGTGTTTGTGAGTGTGTGTCACTATTCATGTGTGTGTCTGTCTCTCACTGACGTTGTAGAGAATAATGCATTTTGGGCTACTCACACCCCTTACTATTCACATACCCACCGTTGGCAAGGCTGCTGATGTCACCCACCTAGAAATACTCCCCTGGGAAAGCTGTAGCCCAATAATCTCTGGAGCACATGCTGTAACTGGGTACTGCTGTAGTGTGATAATGTAGTTAGGTAGGAGGTCAAACCCCAGACGTGGCATTTGTGCGTGTGTGAGTCTGTGTGTGCATATGTGTGTGTGTCTGTCTGTCACTGACTCTGTAGAGAGCAATGCTTTTTAGGCTACTCACACCCCTTACAAGTCAAATACCCACCTTTGGCAAGGCTGCTGATGTGACGCACCTTGAAATACACCTCTGGGACAATTGTAACCCAATAATCTCTGTAGCAGGTCCTGTAACATTGTACAGCCATAGTGTGATTAAGGAGTTAGTTGGGAGTTCTAGCCGCCAACCTGTCAACTGTGTGTGTATGCATGCCTGTCTGAATGAGTAGAAAGCAATGCTTTTAGGGTACTCACATCCCTTTCATTTCACATACCCAGCATTGGCAAGGCTGCTGATGTCACCCACTTAGAAATACACCCCTGGGAAAGCTGTAGCCCAGTAATCTCTGTAGTGCATGCTGTAACTGTGTATTGCTGTAGTGTGATAATGTAATTAGGTAGGAGGTCAAACCCCAGACGTGGCAACTGTGCATGTGTGCATGTCTATTTGTCACTGACTGTGTAGAGAGCAATGCTTTTTAGGCTACTCACACCCCTTACAAGTCAAATATCCACATTTGGCAAGGCTGCTGATGTCACGCACCTTGAAATACACCTCTGGGATGATCACTGAGTAATCTTTGTAGCACATCCTGTAACATCGTATGGCCATAGTGTGATTAAGGAGTTAGTTGGGAGTTCTAGCCCCCGACCTGCCAACTGTTTGTACATGTGTGCATGTCTGACTGTGTAGAGTGCGATGTGTTTAGGTAACTCACACCCCTTACATTTCACATACCCCACTTTGGCAAGGCTGCTGATGTCACCCACCTAAAAATGCATCCCTGGGAAGGCTATAGTCTAGTAAACTCTGTAGCACATCCCATAACTGTATACTACTGTAGTGTAATAAACTAGTTAAGTAGGAGTTCCAACCCCAAACCTGGTAACTGTGTGTTTATGTGCATGTCTGACTGTGTAGAGAGCAATGCTTTTTAGGATACTCACACCCCTTACAAGTCAAATACTCACCTTGGCAAGGCTGCTGATGTCACACACCTTGAAATACACTTCTGAGAAAATCGCAGCCCAGTAATCTCCATAGCATGTCCCATAACATTGTATGGCCATAGTGTGATTAAGGAATTAGTTGGGAATGCTAGCCCCTGATCTGCCAACTATGTGTGTATGCATACATGTCTGACTGTGTAGAGACCAATGCTTTTAGGGTACTCACACCCCTTACATTTCACATGCCCAACTTTGGCAATGCTGCTGATGTCACCCACCTAGAAATATACCCCTGGGAAGACTATAGCCTAGTAAACTCTGTAGCGCATCCCATAACTGTGTACTGCTGTAGTGTGATAAACTAGTTAGGGAGGAGTTCTCACCCCAAACCTAGCAACTGTAAGTGGGTGTCTGTGTTTGTCTGCATGTCTGATTGTGTAGAGAGAAATGCTTTTTAGGATACTCACACCCCATCAAATACCCAACTTTGGCAAGGCTGCTGATGTCACACACCTTGAAATACACCTCTGCGACAATTGAAGCACAGTATTCTCTGTAGCACGTCCTGTAACATTGTATGGCCATTGTGTGATTAAGGAGTTAGTTGGGAGTTCTAACCCCTGACCTGCCAACTGTGTGTGTATGCATGCATGTCTGATGGTGTAGAGAGCAATGATTTTAGGATACTCACATTTCACATACCCACCTTTGGCAAGGCTGCCAATGTCACTCACCTAGGAATACACCTTTTGGAAGGTTGCAAACCAGTTTGTGTGGATATGGCTGTTGTATGTCTCAATACCTGCCATGTCAGTTCCATGTTTATGGGGAATCTCCATCTGCAGGGTCATCTGCAGCCTGGGCAGTGTTGTGTCCGTGGTTGCATGTGTCACCCATGGAGCATCTAGCTGTCGACTGCTGAAGGTAGTGTGAGGATTGCAGTCAGTAGATGGAGAAAGCTGTGGTAGTCACAGACGTCATATCCCTCAAAGGACATATGTTACAACAACCCTGTAACAACAGTAAATGTATGTGGTTGTCACAGCAACATGTTAATATTAGCCCTGTGTATGTGCTCCCAGTCACACCTCTGTCAACCTTTGTACATATGCCATGCATGAAGTGGTGCATATGTGCTGTACACCATACTTTGTGGCATCATATCTGAGAACAAGCCACTGATATATCTGACTGCGACACATGTTATGTACAGTAGGGGTTACATTACATGACATTACCTGCACATTCTGTGGATGTTCATACAGTACTGAGTTCTGTGTACCTATGGTGAATGTCAACAGTGTGTGTAGTGTTGATATGTACCTTAGCCTGTGTACAGACTGTGGTAGATGACATTGTTCTAGTTCCCCTACTATCAGATGTTACATGCCGCCCCACTGTATGGTACTGTAGCGGTATACATGTTTGTAGGGCCATAAACACACGTGTCCCATACCACAGACAGCCACCAGACCAAACTGTATAGCAGGCCAGTATATGTAGGGTTAGTCTGTGAGTGGCACATATGAGGCTGGTGTAGAACACATAGTCCATATACTGTAATACCATGCTAGCTAACTATATGTGGTTGTGGCTGTGTTCACATTGGTTGTGGATATGCACTGTCACACAGGTGTATCTTACCCTGTGCTTTGACATGCCTGTTGAGCCTGCTTTGTATGCAAGTACATGTGCATTCCCCCTTGGGAGATGTAGGCCAGTGTTGAGCCAGTCTGCCTGCAGCCTGCACAGTGCATTGTGACATGCCTAGCAGCTGAGTGCATCTACCCAGTGGGATGTCATGTGCAGATACTAGCCAGATGTCCCACTGCCGGCCCTCCCCAAAGAGTCATGTATGTCAGCGATGGCAGTGGGATGCAATGCAGATGTATGTCAATATCTATTGTGTAGTATGTGGCCATGGCACCCCTGTACCAGTGGTCATACGGTTACAGGCTAGGCAGGGGTGTGTGAATGCATGACCTATGGTGGACATCATATCATCGTTGTTATGTGTTATACCCATCTACATGGCCATCCACATCCATATTGTCAGACATGGTACACATGTGTAGCATTAAGGGCTTATGTGTATACCTCTGGACTGTACAGACTGTGTCAGACCCTCCACATATATTGGCCAATATCTCTGCTGCAGTCCACAGAGGCATTACGTGCTAGCAGCAGTACTGTACAGTGATGTTCTTTGGATGTCTTTCAGTAACCAATGGCACACATGATATAAGCAGATGTGACCTCCCACACACACCATGTTTGTGAAGACAATCCCAATGACAATAGCAATGGTCTACTAGTATACCTGCTATACATACCTGACATCCCCTGTAACTATGGCATTGGGAACATACTGGCTGGGGTTGGCAATCACTTCATGTCCAGGACATATGGTGGGAATATATGCACATATACCTTATCCAGATAGCCAGATATAGGATTACACATGTGTACTACACCCAATTAACACTGTCATGGCAACCACCTACTATAGATTCCCACATCATGTGTGCATGGTCCCATTATATCTCCTGTGTGATGGGCATCCGTCCTGTCTGTGGGCAGCAGTGCTACCAACAGCATGTAGCAATTCTCCTTACAGGAGAACTGGCACACTCAGGGCAGCCACATATTTGTAGGAGGATCAGGAAGTACAGACAGACTGCGAGTAGAGTTGTGTTATGCTTTGTACAGTACTTGTGTTACAGGGTGTGGGTGTACATACTAGTTTGCCATGGAATGCAGTCCGTCTGCATAGCACACAACTGTGGGCCTGTCCTTATGCCAGTTGGAGCTGTGCCTATCATGACTTGTCTGTCCACCACACAGGTCTTGTGTCAGATAATACACTGGCAGTGTGTGTGTTGCGTGTTAATGGTACATGGCTATATCCATGACTGTCTCTACCATCAATTCCCTGACTAAGGGTATGTTACAGACTATCCTGTAACACCTGTACCTTGTGTATTGCATGGCAACAGCTGTCCACATATGTGCCTGTATTCCAGCCTCTGTCCATCACCTACAAACCAAGCTTTGCACATATGTCATGATGTCGGTGGTTGATCCATAGTGGGCTGGGAGTATAACACACTGCCATGTCTGCCATCAGTCCACTGCCATTGTAACCCCCACACATATGGTGGGGCTGGGGCCATATATGTGTGGGCGCCACCTACACAATACATGCGTGCCTTCATGTACTGCAGAGCCCAATGTATGTAACAGTGGTATATGGCCCTGTATTATTGAGTCTAGGAGGGAGCATCAGAAATGACCTAGGCTGCTACAAAATGTGGGGGTATCAGGGCTGAGCTGCCTTAAGGTATCTAGATGTACAGTACCATATACTTCACCTATATACACATTACTGACATGGATCTGTGTAATGCAGGACTACTGCCCCCTACCATACAAACTGTTCTGTTTGTTGGTGTGCTCGTGATGGTGTCAGTTATGCTATGTTATGTAGCAGTTACAACCCATGTGGTCATATGATGTCTATACCACCTACTGTGTTTGTACAGTGTGTAGATAGAGGCTACTGAACTACACACCTGGATTAGATACCCTTGATTGTTAGGTATCCTGTGGCCCAGTGTGTCATTCCTATTGTACAATATGGATGGCTTGGCCTGGACAGCAACAGCTGTGAACCTTTCCAGACTACTGTATGACTGTAACTGGTCCACTGTAGCATCACTCCGTTGATATAGTTGTCAGTGTCTGAACAGCTATATGGCATGGCATGTAGAACTGTAATAGTAAATGATTAAAGGTTTCCATGTCTGCAAACCTGTGGATGTTGTTTTACCTATGGCCTCTCTGTGGGTGTATGTTACAGGCAACAATTGTCATTTGTATGGGTGGCACATGCAGTGTCCAGTCATTCAGAGGTCAACTGTAGGCAGAGTGGCTGTTCCATATTGTGTGCATCTTCCACTTATGTATCTTACTTTACATATAACTGCGTGTGTATGTGTAGTCACATGTATATGTGTGTGTATATATATATATATATATATATATATATATATATATATATATATATATATATATATATATATATACCAGTATCTGCATATCTGTGTCTGTGTATCTGTAGCCTGGTAATGTTGATGGCTTCCACATATTACTTTACCTATGGGAGCCAGACTGTACTGCATGATATGTTACCAATTCCAGCCTGACATCATAAAGGTGGGATGTAATACAGGTAACATCGTGTGCCCATGTTGTCACTTCCCCTGGTTATGGGATCTCCAACACTTGGTAGTGTATTGCAGGGTGGATGTGTTTGGCTGGGGGTGCCTATTTGCACAACTCATATAGTATGTGGTGCCTCTCAACCCCATTAATGTAAGTAACATGTAGCCTGCTACACTCCTCTCCCTAACAGCCACATGTGTCTTGCAGTACCAGCTCAACAGTTTTGTACCAATGGGTCAGTAGGCATGGGAATCCCATTGAGGTCTGCCACATGTATGTGTGCATGTGTGCATATCTGTAGGGTACACTATAACGAGTCCACATACTCTTATTACAATACACATTGTCACACAGTAGTACAGATATTGTTGTTGTCACTCATAAGTGTGGCAATGCAATGAAACACCCTACTATACCTGTGGCATGTGCATCACATGCATATCCCTGTGGTACCACTGTTGTGATATGCAATGGGTTGTTTTGGTGTTGTGACCAATGTGTGATAGTGGGTATGTCAGAGCATCAAGCTGGGTTCCAGTGTGTACAATATTCAGTAGGGGATATGGGTGCTGTGTACACTGTCTTTACACCATAGTACACCTGGTATATGACCCACGTACCACTCTCAGGTGGACAATGTCACCATCACCCATACAGGTAACAGATAACAGGATACAGCCCAGTTACACATGTGTTATGTGCAGCCTACCTGTAACACATTGGACACATGGACTAGTTAGTTATCAACTATACAGCCAGGTCTCTAAGATGTGTGTCTACCTGTTATGCGTCAATGTGTATATGATGGTATGACACACTATGTATTCTCCATATACAAACATTACATCCCCCATTACCATATTGTACATGTCTATGGCTGTTCTGCATGTAGCACGTGACCTGGTACACACCTTACCCTACTGATGGTGTTGTGTGTGCAATGACAGCCACACAGTTCAGTAGCACCACATACCTGGGTAGGGGTCTAGACACAGTGTCGCCAAGTAAGGATGTGTGTGTATGTGGATGGGTTGACATAAGGGTGCAGATTATACCTGTATCAGCAGGCCACTGGTCAATTTTGCATGGCCAAAAACTGTTATACATACCTGTGGCATGTGTGCAACTGTACACCACATATGTCATGACCATGGTGTCACCACACTGCCATACTCTTGTGGAATATGACTGCAGACCATCCTCCTGCTGACACATGTATGTCTACAGCACAAATGGATGACAGTATGGGGATAACAATTAGTGTTACCAACAGCTGAGATGCATCATAGCTGCATGACTACACTACCTGACATGTATGCAGTACACATTACCCCTGACTACATTCTACACTGCAGTACATTTTGGCACTCTATCACAGTCACCGTGTGCATCAGAACCATGTTAGCCTGTCCCTGCATCGATGTTATGGATGACAGGGATGTGGCACAATTATCATTATATGCACAGGGTGTGTGAAAGTCATCTTAGCTGCATGGCTACACTACCTGACATGTATGCAGTACACATTACCCCTGACTACATTCTACACTGCAATACATTGCAGCATTCTATCACAGTCACCGTGTGCATCAGAACCATGTTAGTCTGTCCCTGCATCAATGTTATGGATGACAGGAATGTGGCACAGGTATCATCATATGCACAGGGTGTGTGAAATTCATCTTAGCTGCATGGCTACACTACCTGACATGTATGCAGTACACATTACCCCTGACTATATTCTACACTGCAGTACATTGCGGCACTATATAACAGTCACCGTGTGCATCAGAACCATGTTAGCCTGTACCTGCATCAATGGTATGGATGACAGGGATATGGCACAGGTATCATCATATGCACAGGGTGTGTTGCAGGTGTGCCAGAGGCCAAGGGTGGTCCAAACATGTGGCACCATGTGTGTGGGTGAGGGGTGTGGTTCATTGATTGGAGCATGGTGATGTGGTGCGTGTCAGTATAGGGTCACCCTAGGTATGGTTGCATAGTGTGTGGGTATGCATGCACACAGTTCCACCATGTGGCTGCCCTATACGTGTGATGTTGGACAGCTGCAGGCCATACCCGGCAGGGTGTGCAGTTCACTGCCTCCGGCCGCGGACATGCTGACTGTGCCTGCCAGGGGTTCCATGGGCACGTGCAGGTACAGACCTTGAGGTGCTACTCTTCCCTGATGATGACATATGTCCACTGGAACCATGTTCTGCCTGGGACTGGCCAGGGCCATGTGCACAAGGCCTACTGTGGTGTGGTGTGGACAGCAGCCCCAGTGGTGTGCTGGGGCTGGTACTGCCACTACAGAAGCGGCTGGGCATCCTGGCACGTCCACGTTGACTGCCAGCTGCTGGCATCTCTGGCCTATATCCATGTGGCCGTCGCACCACTCTCACGAAATGTTCTAGCACAGACATACCACAGTCAAGGAGGCCAACCATCTCACCACATCATCTAACCATGACATCGGTATATTCAGGGAAGGCACCAGTGAGTTCATGGAGGTTGCCACTTACAGCTGTGAAAGCAGATCTCTGCAGCCTCAGGCCCTGTCTGGTGTGCATTTCCATAAGTGCCTGTGCCTCCATTATGGCCTGAAACATGGTCCTGGTGGTACCGGTTGTGACGCCTCTGCTAGGAGCATGATGACCTGCAGTCCTCCCACGAGTACCATGGTACATCTGCCGATGTGGTGGCCTTCCGGACATCTGGCTATGCTGACTGTGTCCTGACACAGTTGGCATGGACACCACACATTCCTGATCATTGCCACCAAGTGCCAACTGTCCCTCTGCTATGGCCACATGTGATGGGGTTTATAGGGGCACTGTAACTGTGTGCAGGCTTGGGGTGGCTAGGAGGGTGATGACACATGTTGGCACAGTGTCAGCCTCTGACAACTCCACCTGTGCCTCACCTGTACCATCATCATCATTGGTGTCTGTAGGGCCACCTACCTCAGTTTGCATGCAGGGGGGACCCTGACCCACCTCGCCACCTGTGGGGGAAACAAATACACACGTTAAGACCTATACAGTATTGCATAACAGTACACACATTCACACACACTCACACTGACAGCCACCTTACTACCTCACTTTCCCTGGGTTTGTAGACAGTCCCACAGTCAGTTACATATGTTCTCCATCCTGCATGGCATTTGCTAATATACACACATCACTACTGCCCATTAACATACCATTCCTCTCCATGCCTACACGTGTGGTTACAACAGCTGACCTGTTACTCCATCGCCTCCCTGACTTGGGTGGAGTAGGTTGTACATGACCTCACTGCTGTCACCCTATATTACCCTGTGTATGGGCAGTAATGGTGTACAAGGCCCCTATATGGTTGGGGCTGCTACGTTCACTACATATGTCACACACCAGAGCCTCATACTACAGTCTTGCTCAGTCCATGCCACATCTGCTGCACAATTGACCCATCATGAGGACAACAGTACTACCTGGATACACTCACTGATGTGCTGTGGTAATTCCCCATTGCATTTGTAGTGCTACATATGTAGGTAGCCGGTTACCTGTCTGCTGCTGGCAGTATGATGTGTATATCTGGTATGTACTGCACCTCCCAATGCATGCTCCATGCTACAGACCTTGTTATGCTATCAGCTGTCCTGTGTTCACATACTTGACAGCTTGTTCTGGTGTCCCATGTCTCACTCCATGTACAGCACAATCCCAAGGAGAAGTACTGCCATGTGGTCAATCCCACTATCGCCTGTGCATACATGGACACACACACGCACGCACACACACGCACACACACACAACACACACACACACACACACACACACACACACACACACACACACACACACACACACACACACACACACACACACCCCACACTCCTACATGTGGATTTGCACAACATTTGTACAAACAGTCCTCCCATTACCCTTCTGTCAACATGCATTACATATGGTGCTCAACAACATGCAGTGCATCTATAGTGACTTCAAGCTAGCAGCAGTATACATGTGTGTGAGGCATGGGCTGTGTTGGTAGGTGATGGTCCTTCCCCATGTTAACACTACACCCATGTACAAAGTGTTACTGTGGACGTGTTCCACTCCCTGCCTTGTACTGTGCACCATACCTCGCAGGTGTAGAAACCATTGATGCATCTGTAGTACTGTGTCTGTTATGTCAGCTCCAATGCTCACAGCCCCTATGTGTTGTAGCAACTCATACCTGGGATGATATGTGAACAGCTATCAATTGTGGATGCCAGATGTCTGCGTTACAGATCACAACATCAGCAGTGCATGTATGACCAGTACATGACTATTACACTGACAACCAGTGGACCTTACCATGGCTGTGGGGGTGCCCTACATATGACCCAGACCTCTGCATGGTTGCAAGGTCTACTCATGTGCATATCCCTTGGTGTGCACACACTGCTGTCATAAGTGCTGTGGGGTCAGGGTTATGTCTGCAACGTTTACTTAACTTGATTGTGTGCAGCTGCAGCCATGGTGGTGTTGAGTCCCAAATGTCCCTACTGTAGGCCGTGTGTCCTGCCACACTTCACATCCTTGTGGACACATTGCACATTGACAGGATGTTAGTTATCTTGCATGTGTCTGTTGTATCCTTCCGATACCCCAGCATGGTCTCTATTGTGATGCAGTGCATTTCACAGCAACAAAAACGTGAATGTGTACAGCATGTAGTATGGGTAGGTGTGTTAGACGTGTGCATGGGATATCCCATAGCTGTTACATGCCCAGTTTGTCATCATGCATGAACACGAACCATACTCACTGGCTACGGGCTGCTGCTGTCATGGTATCCTGGAGGGACCTACATAGGAGTGTAAGAAAGCTGATGTCAGTGGCCACAGCTGTGGCATTCATAAAAGGTGAATGCAGCATTACATTACATCAACAGTAGAATTACACAATATTACAGCTTATACACAACTGTTTACTACTACTACTACAACACAGCAGCAGACTATGTATATAAAATCTCAGTTTTGCATGCTGTACCTGTACAGATGCAGATGCATACACAAGAGTGGGGTACTGATGTGCCCTGGGGCCTTACCTGCATGCTCCTCAGCTGCTGTGTCATTGGCACCCACATCCAAGATGTGCCCTGCCAGGTGTTGATGCTGCAGGCGGCCAGGTGCCACAAGGCTGCTGAGATGCTCCTCCACATAGGTGAGGGGTGGATGGGTGGATGGGTGGGTTGCCCCCCCATTGCGAGGTGGCCATCTCTTATGGCAGCTGCATGCCGATGTACATGGTGAAGCAGGTTGGTGCAATGATGCTGGACCTGCTCATAGCTGTGGTTATGCAGTCCGACATCATTGACCCTGTGGACTAGTTCATTCCACAAGGCGGTCCTCTCCTGCTGGTCATGGGCTGTCTGCCTAAACAGCAGTTCCTAGTGCTGTACCAGGTGGTCGATAATGATCTCTGTCTCAGCGGCGCTGTATACGGGAAGATGACTATGTGACATGTTTCTTGGAAGACATAAAGATGGAAACAGGTTTGAGCCACCCATATAGCAGGGTTACCATAGTTCTTAATACACATATTTGTCTCCCCCCACCATATCAGCTACAACAAACCATTCACAGACTGCAATTGTTATGTCAGCTGCTTACCTACCATTGGGACATATGTTGTATTGTACCAAACTTTTTGCTATGTGTATGTGCCACGCTTTGTGCTATGTGTTTGTAGCCATGCTCCCTGTGGGGACACTTATCTTTGCTGGCCTGTTACAGACTATTTCACCTGCATGCCATTGTCAGTGCCACTATATATATGTGTGTGTATAAATATACACCTATGTATATATATGTGCAGATATATGTTGTACGTTGTTGATATACCTATGTCTATATGAGTGTCTGTGCATTTGTACACATACACATCACGTTCTGTATCACACAGATATGTGGAGTGCATACAGACATCTTGTCCACATTCTGTAACTGTCTTTCTTTCTCAGCTGCACTATTCTGCCTTGCTGCAACACAGACAGGTGCCACATGTGAACACAGACTAACATTAGGGTGGTAAATATGGTGTGAGATTGCTGGTATGTCTATTACACACCTATGGCATTTGTGCATGCTACATTACACATTAACATGACTGTCCTGCAAGTGGTGTGCTCTGACACCCATGTGTCTATCATGACGGCAGTACTTCCACCATCAGCTATTGTCCACACTAACATAACATACACAGATATTATGGCTGAAATCTTTGTCATTCATTGCTGATCTGCACAGTTGGTAGGTATGTCCCACTGCTTACAGGGACAGACAGTATTGTCCAGAGCAGTTGTTCAATGGGACATCATTACAGGGACAACTACAGATGGCACATATCAAACATTCAACATCATATATCCTATTAATCTATACCACATACTACATTAAATTACATACAGTTATGTTTTACATACCTTTTATTTTTTGGACGGGTGCGATACCTTCCTGGTTTTGGCTTGTAGGATTTGTTTCCCACTGTGTGTGAGTTTCATTTTATCTTTTTTTTTTTTTCCCTCTCTTTCTCTCTCTCTGTCTATCTCCCTCTCCAGTAGAGTGAATGAGTTGGTTTGAATGGATAGCAGCATGGCTTTTGTGGGTGATGCACATGATCAGGTGATGGGCTCTGCCCCAGTCAGTGTGCACCAGTTGCTGTCTGCGTGCAGCCTGCTGTGTAGTGATTCAGTTAACCATTATCATGGCAACCCAATACTATAAATTGCTTACTCATGTGGGCATTGTTCCTTCACCTTTCCAGTATGGAGGACATCCTTCCTGTATGTGGGCAGCAGTATTACAGATGGCAGGTTGCAGTACCTATTACAGTGGAGTTTGCAGACACAGGGCAACTACACAATCTTAAGAAGTTCCAGACTTACAGACTGAGTGAGTAGTGTTGTTATGTGCATTGTATATTGCTGGTCTTGCAGTGTTTGTGTGTACATAGTAGTTTAGGATAGAATGCAGTCTGTCTGCATAGCTCTCAACAGTGGGCCTATCCACATGATGGCCAGTGGATTGTCTGTTTGCTTTTGCCTGTGCACCACACAGGTCTTGTCCTAGATATATCCCCGGCAATCTATCTGTTGCATGCTATCAGTACATGGCTACTTCCATTTGTGTTCCTGATGTGTTATTCCTGAGCTGATCAAAGGAAGGACACTCAGCAAACTCGGAGCTACAATATATAACATTAAGTATCCTGTTTTTTGTTTATTTTGTTCTTTATTTCTTTGTTGTTTATAGCACTTTGTGTACTGTGTATTTTTTCTAGCTAGTTTCACTGTGTGTGAGGTATTAACTGGAAATTGTCCACTCTTATTAAGCATCTGTTGGGTTGTTTGTTTATGATAACTTGTTGCAGTTAAACTATTTTTTCTAGTGGCTCCTTTAGCTGTTTAAAACTTTCATTTAAAGGCTCACTGCTGCTTTTCAGCTGTGAGTAACATTTCTGCAGTTTGTTCTAAGTAGTGGGGATATTTGTAGCATTTCCATATTCAGGCTTGTATTTGGGCCTAGTGTTTGTGGAGGCTGTGTGTCTGAGCACATAATTCAGGGACATCTTGTTTTAGCCAAAGCCATCAGGCATTTCAGTGAGAGAGAATTGTTTGAGGTCATTGGCTGACTGAGGTCTCCTGGACTACAGCTTAAGACTAAGAACCTCATTGGTTCTTTTGAGATTTCTTTCTTAAAAGCTGTCTCAGGTTTCAACTTTCTGTTACCTAAGAAGCTCAGTTGTGAGTGTTCAGCCATTTTACAGTGAGCTGATCGAAGGAAGGACACTCAGCAAACTCAGAGCTACAATATATAACATTAAGTATCCTGTTTTTTGTTTATTTTGTTCTTTATTTCTTTGTTGTTTATAGCACTTTGTGTACTGTGTATTTTTTCTAGCTAGTTTCACTGTGTGTGAGGTATTAACTGGAAATTGTCCACTCTTATTAAGCATCTGTTGGGTTGTTTGTTTATGATAACTTGTTGCAGTTAAACTCTTTTTCTAGTGGCTCCTTTAGCTGTTTAAAACTTTCAGTTAAAGGCTCACTGCTGCTTTTCAGTTGTGAGTAACATTTCTGTAGTTGGTTTCCCACCCTCCCTCACTGTTGGTATGGTGTTTTATAGTTGGTGGCTTTGCAGTTGCCCGCCCCTAGTGTAAATTTGATCTGGGACCCTCCTCCCAGTCTAGTGTCATTACCTCATTCTACCCAGTACAGGGAGAGCATTTGAGAAGGCCAATCAGCTTAGTTTCTTTTACTCCTTTCTCTTTCCAAAAAAAAAAAAAAAAAAACATTTATCTGCTTTTACTGTATTTCTGTTTTTTTCCTACTTTATTTTGCTTTTGCGTCATCTTAAAAGTATTCAGTTGTATTTATTACTGCTTGGTGTAACTCATTGTAAGCCTTTTAGTTTAAGCACCTGGGCTTCAGACCAGTTTTACATTAGGAAGGTTTGTGGTCTGCACTGTAGTGGCAGAACAGGTAGCTTACATCCTTCTAAGTTGGGAACTGCTGATTGAGGGCTCAGTGTCTGTTATTCTAAAAGTGTATTAATTCTGGTTTAAGCACTTGGGCTTGAGGCCAGTTATTTTACATTAAGAGGGTTCGTGTTCTGCACTCTTGTGGGAGGAGAGGCTGGACTCTGTCCTTCTGAGCTGGGAATTTCTGGTTAAAGCTTATAGTGCCTGCATATTTGAACTGCTTCTTACTGAAATTGGTACACCTCGTTTGCTGTAGCATAGACTAGATCCAGGCCTGCTGAATCTAGCTTTGTTTGTATAACTTGAGCACTAATCCAGGCATTCTTTAAAGTATTCAGTTGTATTTATTACTGCTGGTAGTAACTTGATTAAAGTGTAGCTATCATTTCTAAGTCTTTTGGATTAAGCACTTGGGCTTCAGACCAGTTGTTTTACATTAGGAAGGTTTGTGGCCTGCACTGTGGTGGCAGGACAGGTAGCTTACATCCTTCTAAGTTGGGAACTGCTGATTGAGAGCTCAGTGTCTGTTATTCTAAAAGTGTATTAGTTCTGGTTTAAGCACTTGGGCTTCAGGCCAGTTATTTTACGTTAAGAAGGATTGCGGTCTGCACTCTTGTGGGAGGAGAGGCTGGACTCTGCCCTTCTGAGCAGGGAATTTCTGGTTAGAGGCTTATAGTGCCTGCATATTCTAACTGTTTCTTACTGAAATTGGTACACCTTGTTTGCTGTAGCATAGACTAGATCCAGGCCTGCTGAATCTAGCTTTATTTGTATGCTTGTTGTTTGTTTATTTCCCTGAAACGCTAATTCCACCTAAAACGCGGCCTTTTAGCACTTCTGTGGATCCCTAGTGATATCTGCATTGCTTACTGTACTTATTTCCTTGTTTCACTTGAAAGAAAGTTACTGTTTGTTTTTGCATTTAAGTTACCTGTAACACATTGCATTTAAGTTACCTGGCACTTGCTCACTAAAGCAATTATATAAGTCAGCTATAAAAAATTAAAAGCACTACACCCTCACAAACTCCCCTTGAGTACCTTGTTCCCCATTGGCCCTTTTTTTCAATTATAAAGGAATTCCCAATACTATTTTAGCATGTCCAGAGGTCAGTTGTCAATCTCCTCTCTGGTCCAGCTGGTGAATCTGGGAATCTTGAGGCAATGTTACAACTGCCTCATGTACACAGACAACCCTCTCCTCCTCCCAACAAATTCCAACACATATGAGAGATGCAACCATATAGCCAAACTGGAGGCTAAGCTCTCTCAACTCAGTACTGGCGTAACCAGTCAGGAGGAGAAGGAAACCACACTCACTACAATTCCAGTCTCACATAGACCTACCACGACAACAAACCAAACACATAAACACACAAAAACATACTCGGAGGCTCTAAATAAAAATCTGCCTAAGCAGCAGAGACCTCCAAAGCAGACACCCAAGCAACCGCTACCCCAAAACAAAACATGTGCAACGCATAGCTCACAAAGCCAGTGTGCCGAACAGTCACAGCCCTTAAGGCTAAACAACACACCTGATACACTTGTAATAGGTGACTCTATCGCCAGGCACACTGACGTCCCGCTCACCAGGCTGAACAAGGAGAAGGTCACGGTGAGCTGCCTGTCGGGCGCTAGGATCCGCCACATAACACAAGCACTCAGATCACTCCAAGGCAAGTACAAATATGACTCAGTCATTGTCCATGCTGGTGTGAATGACCTGAGACGTACCTCCCTGGACTACATGAAAAGAGACATAGAGGAGCTCTCTGAGCATGTAGCCCAGGCTGGTATGACCCTGACCTTGAGTAGCATCTTACCATCACCAAGAATGATGCCACAATATGAAGACAAGATGATCAATTTCAACAATTGGCTTAAGTGTTGGTGTCATTCAAAGGGGATCCAATGCCTGTCAGCCTGGGATGACATGCTCGACAAGCCATGATGCTTCGCTAGGGATGGCTTGCACCTGTCACCCCTGGGCTTTTGGATATTGGCAAGGGCTCTTGCTACCCCCATAGTGCCTTTTTTAGGCAGGGCTCAAAAGCCAAACCCACCTCCATAGGTATCACAAGGGATAAGAAACTAAGAGTAATGCTACTCAACGCCAGAAGTCTAAACCTCAAGATGCACACACTCGAAACTCTCCTTAGCATGGAGAACATCGATATCTGTGCAGTAACAGAAACCTGGTTGAAGGCTCCCGAGAGCACCCCAGCACTACCAGGTTATACCTCATACCATGCTTTTCGGCCCCAAAACTTGAGCCGAACCACAAAAGGAGGGGGAGTATCAATATTCGTCAAAGATACCCACACCTCCAGGTTGGTGGCACAGCACGAAGCATCAGAGACTATCCATGTGCAACTAACTGTGGGTAAAACTGCCTTCCAGTTTATAGCCTGCTACAGACCACCCTCCCAAACACAGGAACCCCACTTGGCCTTCCTGAGAATACTGGAAAATATGAAGGTCTCTCCAAACACCATTATATTGGCACTTCAACTACCCAAACATAGACTGGGAGCATTACTCTAGCTCCAACACTTAGCCCAAAGGTTCCTAGAATTTATAAACTCAAATGCTATGGAACAACTTGTTACCACTCCCACAAGAGGGAAAACATACTGGACCTGATCATCACCAACATGGGGACACTATGCTCCAGACCAGAAGTGTATCCCTCACTGGTAAGATCAGACCATAAACTAATCTCACTGGATATTCACATCCCGACCCCACCCCCTGCCCAGAAAACCACAATGAAAAACTTCTCTAAAGCAAATTTCACATGCCTCAAAACCGAGGCGAAATCCTTCAAAGACCCCGGGCCTGTGGAAAATACGGCCCAGACCGCAGAATCCTTTATAAACGCATTCTATGAACACCTTCAGGAATGCATGGATCATGCAATCCCAAATAAAACCAAGACCTAAACTTCCAAAGGCAGACGTCCTGTCTGGTGGACCCCAGCCATAAACAAACAATACAATAGAAGGAGGAAGCTACTACGTGATAGAGCAAAATCCCAAAAAGGGAAGGCATCTCTGATCAGTATTAGCAAAAAACTACGGGCACTCATAAAATCGTCTAAGGCCAGCTTCGAGAGAAAAATTGCACAGGACACTAAGGATAATCACAAGGCTTTCTTTAGTTATGTTAGGAACCTGGGTGGGAATTCCCAGATATGCTCAGAATTAGTCCAAAATGACAAAAAATGCACAGAGCCCACAGACATTGCCAACATCCTAGCTGACAGGTTCAGTGCAAACTTCTCCCCCCTCTCCCCACCAAAAGGGCAAATATCTATCCCAACAGAGTGCTGCGGCCCTGACAGCTTAGATGCTCAGGTAAGAGCCCTCTCCAAAGCAAAAACACAGCATCAATGGGACCAGATGGTGTCCCGGGCTCCCTACATGAACTCCAAGAAGAGCTAAACCCAAACATAAAACTACTGTTCAATCTTAGCCTTACTACAGGATATGTACCCAAAGAGGGGCGTACAGCAACAGTGGTCCCTCTCCACAAAGGTGGTGCCTCAACGGATCCTGGAAACTATTGCCCCATAAGCCTGACTAGCTTGGTCTGCAAAGCTATGGAAAGGATCATCATGGACCTCATAAATAAAGATATTGGGGACCTACAGACACTGGATCCTACCCAGTTTGGCTTTGTTAAGGGCAGATCCTGCCTCTTAAACCTGGTCAATTTCTTTGAAACAGTTACCAAGGCCATTGACGAGGGGAAGGTGGTTCACACAGCCTACCTGGACCTCGCAAAAGCCTTCGATACAATACCCAACTCGGGCATTATAGATAAGCTCACCAGCTTAAATATAAACCCCTATGTCACTAGATGGGTTGCAAACTGGCTCAAGGACAGAACCCACATGGTTAGAATTGCTGGAGCCATGTCAGACTCCAAACCAGTTACAAGTGGCATCCCACAAGGCTCAGTCCTGGGACCTCTCTTGTTCGGTATATATTTCTCGGCGGTACAGGTCAACACGGAAGGACTGTGGCTGACCAAGTTCGCAGATGACTGCAAACTGGGCACCATAATCAACTCTCCAGCCGACACAAGCATCCTCCAAAAGGGCCTCATAGAAACAGACAACTGGTGCCAGAGCCATGGCCTCAAGCTAAACGCCAAAAAGTGTATAGTCATCCCTTTGGCAAAACAAAGTGCCACAAATTACCACATAGGTGGTAATCCATTAAGTACAGAAGAAGTCATTAGGGACCTGGGGACCCAAGTTGATAGCAATCTCTCATTTGACAACCACGTGGCCAAAGTGGTTAGAAAAACATTTTATATAGCCCACCTAATCATGAAGGGATTCACATCTAGATCAGGGTAGGTCATCGTGCCTCTTTACTCATCCCTCATCAGGCCCATAATTGAGTACAATGCCCTTTTGGGATGTACCTTACCAGACACCTGCAGCAACTGGAAAGACCCCAAAGTACCTCACCAAGAGGATCAAAGGGCTCAAACAGATGCCATATGCTGCCCGGTTAAAGAAACTCCAGCTCTACTCAGTGGCATACCGCCTGCTCAGAGGCGATCTGTGCCTGACGTATAAAGCCATGTCCAACCCGGAATTAATGGACATGCAGCACCTCAGAAAATCCAAATCCCATCGAGCTATGCGCTCGAGAGACATGAACCTCAGCACTGAAATAAATAGGACATGCTGAAGGGACAGATTCATAACCCAGAGGCTCCCTTCACTCTGGAATAAAATCCCAGTCCAGGTTAGGCAGAGTCCCACATTGACTCTCTTCAAGAGGAATCTTGATGAGTGGATGGGAGATCGTAGGTTTACCCCAGCTATCACTTCTGTGTCACTGTTAGACAGAGGCACAGTATACTAACCTCAAAAAAAGGCATAGCAAAATTAATTTACAATGGGTGGCGAAAGCCAAACACACTCTGGCTAGGCTTATAAATGCCCTAGGGCAGATAGCCTAGTATGAACCTATGAACCTATGAACCTATAAGGATATGTTGCAATGAATCTTGTAACACCAGCAATTTGCAAGGTGTGTAACAATAATATTACGAGTATGGCCCTGTGTTCCTGCTTCTGTCCTCCACATATATGGCTGGCTTTGTCCTGCTGTGATACGGTTAGCGGTTGTTCGGTATTGGCCTATCATTATTTACTGCTAGCAATCCTGCTATCATCCCAGTCATATCGTGGACTCCCACGACATTTGTTGGTCAGGGTCCATACATGTGACAGATACATAGACATTAGCACAGGTAATAAATGTCCCCCTAGGCCTTGACTACAGGGTGTAACTGGCGACTGCTGAACTACATCTGTTATTGTTTATTGTTACCTATCTTGATGGCAAACCCTTTGTCTACAGTTGTACGAATTGATAGGCTTGGCCTGGACAGCATAGTATGTTATATATCCGCACTGTCTGCATCTACTGTTTTGTGTGGGCCTTGCATCCTCACTGATTAAATAAGTCCAGATCTATGTGCTGTAAGTAATGGCATGCATTATTGTAAAATACATCATTAAAGGTTGTCTGTGTTTACATAACTGTGTGTCGGCTCATATCCTTTTAATAGTGAGTGGGTCTATGTGTAATACAGTACTCCTGTTCAAGTATAAATGTCATTTAGTAGGTTATACAGCAAAATGATGTTGATATACAAATTTTACATGGAAAATAGAATGTGCTGCAGTGGGACTCGAACCAAGAATGCATGTGGGTTAGACGGATGCTCTGCCCACTACACCATTGCAGTTATGCTTAATTTGCATATTTCTATCTTAATGTCATATCCATGCTCTCTTTCCCTGGCCCCCAAGCTCCACATACACAGCATCTACCCATTCTCCAGTTGCTAGCCCTGACATACCACACCTCCACACATTTCCCTCTCTGCACATCTCGGTACTCCTCCATTTTACTGTCTCTATGGAACCTTCTGCAGGCTGTTCACCCATATAGTCCATGTACTTTCGAGCCTTCCCTTGATCCTCCTCTGATACTGGTGGAAACATCATTGTGATCCACAAAGTCTTGTGTGTCCCGCCAGGGATGGACCTGTTGTTGTGTCATGAGTAGACTTTGCTGGTCTACACTGTTTCTCCCACTGGTAGCATCCTGCCAGGGGTTTGAGATGCAGTGGTTTGCTCACACACCAGACCAGCCTCATTTCCCACTTCCAAAGATGAAGCACGCCACCACGGCATGCCCCATTTTCCATTCCTCTCTTCAGTATTATACAAGACTACTGTTCTCACAGTATGTGTGGGCAGGCACTGTTCACTGATACTCATAGACTGCTCGAAATACTGTGATTGAGCAATGTGCACATGTTTGCAGGTATTAATCTACATACTTACATACATTTCCTATACTGTTGACTGACTGTGCCAGATGACATGTTTGTGATAACAGCAGCTGATTGTATATCTGCCATACCTTCGTGGTAACTCACTTGGACTATAGTGTGCAGGGTGGGGGGGGTGGGAACCTGGGAGTGCTGATTATGTTGTTACTGGCTATGATGAGGGCTGTGGGCTACAGAGTGCCTAAGGCACTGTGGGGGAAGTGTAGGTGGGTATGCGCTGGTGTGCGCAAGGCTCAGACTTGTTGATCTCCGGTTATGGCATCTTACACTGGGTTGGCCTCCATATTGCTTAACCAGTGTTGGCATTGCTTACCGCCACCCAAACAGGCGTACTCCCACTTACTGTTGCATACCCCCGTGCTACTTCATGAACATGTCGGTATTATACATGCTTAAGACAGGTGTACATGCCAAGTATGACTGTTCATGAAGGTGAGTGTAAGGTGAAGTGGGATTCCAGTTTAGCAGATCTGGATACATTATACTCAGGTATTCTGGTTAGGTTTAGTTATGCCATACCTGTGTTGTAGAGTAGATGTGAATAGTGAAGGTGTAGGCGGGTAGGTGGAGGGGGGGACATTTTAACTGTATAGTAGGCCGTTCGACTGATTGGTGGGGGAGCAGTAGTGCAGGTTTGCAGGGTGTTGGGATATGTATGCGAGGCAGGACAGGAGGTGTCAGTGTCAGTAGTTGGTGTAGGGGTATGGAGTGTTAGTTGGGGGTGGTGGACTTTGCCAGGTGTTGAGCAGGTGGTGATCCAAGTGTGCTTGAATTTTCCCTTCATGTGTTATTTACATGTGTCATCTGAGACAGCTGCGGTAATACACCTGGGTTGGGGGTTCCAGTTATGCCAGTATAGTTGTGTGGAGGGTGTCACCTACTTGTGACTGTGAACATTACTAGGAATGAAACAGGGGTCAATAGGTAAGTGGTGTTATTGGTCCACACAGAGGGGCTGATAGTAGGGGACATGTCCAGAGATGTGCAGGACAGCTCATGGAAAGGTCCACAGCTGGCGATTTCTTCTACAGCGACAGCTATGTATATACCCTGTATTTGGGGGTAGGTCTGGACACTCACACCCCTGGGTGGGGTTGAGGACAGCAATAAAACCTTGTGATACCAATTCGTTTGGCTTACATGCCTACAGTGGGATGTTGCGACCATGTGTTCTTTGGTGTCATTTAGTGGGTTTGTAACAACACATCTGGTTATACCATGCTTTGCCATGTAAACTAGACATTGCTGCTGTGGAACTCATACTGAGTATGGCTGCTCGTTAGGTGTTGGGTATGCCCAATGCACACTGTGGCTTACATCCCTGTTGTGGTCCACATAGAAGTGCTCCAGCCAACACCTGCACGCTTAGGCCCATAATTACATACCCATAGTTCTCCACCCTCACCTCTTCTTCAGCACTCTTTCTTACTCCGGGTGCAGGTCGAGTCTGAACTCACCAGGACACACTGCCCACTCCCCACCTCTTGGGACCCATCACGTATGTTGTCTCGCCCCATGGGTCATCAGGCTTCCCCGATCTTGTGGTCTGGGTACATGCGTGTCCTGCCATACATTATCTGTGTAATGGCTGGAAGGCTGAATAGCCATATAATTTTTGCTTGTCCCGCAGGTGACATTCTTATCTTTGTTTCAAGATTAGACTTGGCGGGTCTTTCCCACTGGTAGTATCCCACCTGTAGTCCAGGAAGCAGTGGTTTGTTTACTTTTATTGTGTGTTTGTATGTTTCACCTGTTTAGCTGGGGGGAGTTGATGCTATGTGTTACATGTTTGTTGATTGGGCCCCTCACCCCCATTGGCACGGCCTGTGAACATATATAATCCTTAACAGCTGTATCATATCCTAGCTATATATCTGTTATATCTGTGTATATTTACACACACACACACACACACACACACACACACACACACACACACACACATATATATATATATATATATATATATATATGTATATGTATTCATACACATACACACACACACATGCACACACACACATATATATATATATATATATATATATATATATATATATATTGCTGTATAGATATATATATATTGCTGTATATATATATATATGTATATATATATATATATATATATATATATATATATGTATATATATATATATATATATATATATATATAGATATATATATATGAAATGACATGTGGATGTATGGGTGGCTGCATATGTATATATCTGTATGTGGATATTTATATATGTCTGTCTATGTATGTATACATTTGTACTACAGAGAGGGAGAGGTATATCTCTGTGTAGTTATGGATATATATACTCACACTTACCTCTACATATTTAGCTACATATCCTGTCATGTTGCCTGTTATTGCTGGATACTGTTTTGTGTGCATACCGGCCAACCTTGTGTGCCATGTATGCTCTGCGATACCTAAAACTAAATCCGTTAGTGTTCACAGAGTAACACATGAAATCTATTGCTAGTACCAGGTAATCATTCATCCCATGCGGGACAGCCCGAACATTGGTTATACAACTTTCGTCTACACCCAGAGTTACATAGGTACCCATGGCTATGTGTATTGATTACGGCATGTGCCAGACCTAGGATACTTGGGTCAAAGACAACATAAGGGATGGGTCCCGAGGGGGGGAGTGTGGAGGGGGGGCAATGTGTAGTGGTGTGGTAGCTACGGGCTGGTAACCAGGGATGAGATGGTGGCTGCATGTGTGCAGCGGGTGGGGGGAAGCGGAACTGTGGGTAATGCATGCATGGCTCATGGATGGCCTTGGTTGGATGGGCCTGTACTGCTCGGGCCATCTAGTGGGTGGGGGAGAGGGGGATGTGATGTCAACATGTGGAACATGACCGAGGACTAATTTAAATCCCTACTTCAATGACACACGGACATTACATTGAGCTTGGTAGAGTTTTGCAGGGCAGTCGTGTTTGTCTGGGTGGGGGCTATGCCAATTCGTATGTGACGTATATTGTATGGGGCCTGTCAAGGCCTTTCATGGTGCATGCAGACATGTATGTGTCTGTTAATCTACCATTGCTATCTACAGATGTCTGGCCATATATACCTCTGTGGGTGTATATATTTCCTTACATATTTCTAACTACGTCCGTATAAACCTATGGGGACATTTCTCTGCGTACATATGTGTAACTTGCTGTGTATATGTGGATGTATGGATGTTGACATATATATGTGTAGTTGCCAGCATTTGCATGTATATCTGTTCATATATTTGTATATGTATGTATATATATGTGAATAGTTTTTTATATATATATATATATATATATATATATATATATATATATATATATGTATGTGTGTGTGTGTGTGTGTGTGTGTGAGACTAAATCTATGGATATGTTGTATCAGTTTAGACAGTAATATATTTGCACACACACGTCCATCTAGCTGTAGGTCTACATTCTCTGTGCTATTGCAATGCTGGACTGGATAATATGTTTCTGAAGTCAACTTTGTTTGTATCTGTCATAGCGTAGTGGCAATTCCCTTTGTCTATGGTGTGCTGGGTCCTTGGTTTGAGCCTTGCAGGAGCTGTTTATTTTGTTGCTGGACAGAACATGGGTCGTTGGTTTCTGAATGATTACAGCACATTAAAACAGTTGTATGCGGGTGTGCGCAGGTTTGCGTGGAGCTAAGCACTGCTAACCTCTGGTTACAGTTTCTAACACTCAGTTAGCTTCTACTTTGCTTAATCTGTGTAGGTAATGCTTACCCCCATGCAAATGCACTTACACACGCTGACTAGTGCTTATATATGCTTACTACTGCTTATTGTGCTTACACCTGCTTACTAGTGCCTTATTAATACAGTTGTCCAGTTCACATTTAATGTTATTTAGTATGTTATAGAGGAAGTATATGAGAAGAAAAATGTTCATATACAGATTTCACATGGAGAATGGTATGTGCTGCAGTGGGACTCAAACCGGGAATGCCTGCTTGTTAGGCAGATGCCCTGCCCACTACACTATTGCTGTGCTGCTTCATTTGCATATATCTTCCTTGTTATCCTCTTCGGCCTTTTCAGCTGCTTTAACCATAGCTAAGTGATGGACACACCCGTGCACCTATGGTTAGCTGTACTCAGATTTATGATAAATATGACGGGTTTTCTTCAGTTTATTTATATGTACTGTTGCTGTTATACACATGGGGGACTGTTGGTGGGGATATGCAGACACCTATGAGCAGCCCCTCTCATTTATTTCCACTTTCTGCTGTTCTGCTTTGTAGGGGCATATTTATTCTGAGTGCTCTGCTGTCAGACACATCCCCCTGCACTCGTACACACTCCGTGTATGCCTAGGAGGTCAAGCAGCATGCCTTCATTAATATGCATGGCATGCTGCCATCCTGCTCCTAAGCGGCCGCTTCCGTGCAAGACTAGACTAGTCCTGCATGGAAGGTTATTAAATCCGGGGGTATATTTTTAAAGCAATGATAGACTGACTGTACGGGACAACTAGATTGCAGCAGTGTAAGAGAAAAGAAAATGGTTGACTGCTGCAGTGTGATCAGAAGCAGATGAACGAAGTTGTAAAACAACAAAGAAGGGGGATATGGGAGAGAAAAAGGTGGAAGGGCTTAAGAATAGAGACAGCATTTACTGAGGTCCATTAAGGCCATCAGTGTGGCCACAGGCTACAAAATGTCTGACTGGAGATTGTCAAAGTATACCTAGTCCCCTGTTGTAGCCTGCAGGTTCATGAGAAAGTCAAGGTTTCTAGTTTTAGATTCTTCAGAAGTCATTGAGTACCATCAACTTTCTGTGCTCTGGGAATCATTTGCATCTCTCTCTGCTCAGTTAATAGCTTGATGAAGTTTCATGGACAACTTATTATTAGATAACTTTGCAAACATCTAAATCTCAACCTTGGCAGTATACTGGCTTAGTTTTAAGATACATCCCTCACAGATGTACTGCCTAGAACTGTGGAGTTCTGTCCTGACTAGTAGTCACTCTCTCTGTGAACTTGCAACATTGTCCTTTCTCCTTTCTCTATGCATTCTAGTTTCATCCAAGAAGCATATTATTTGTCTGCAGCTCTAAACTGTTTCATATAATTTGCATTCATCTTTGATGTTCTGGCCTAGGTTATATCTGCCAAGGGTCTGAGATGACCTGTTATCCATAACTGGTTATTAGCTGATTAAATGGCATAAAATTCAAATCATTGATACTATCAATATAATGACATACTCCCGTTGTTTTCTTCCTGGGCATTGTTAATGAGATTTTCCCAAAGGTACATAAGCTGATTCTGACCCTAAAGCACAAGCCTTGCTAATCTGATTAATTATATGTCTGTGTGTATATATATATATATATATATATATATATATATATATATATATATATACATACACACACACCCACACACAGATATACATATACATATATATATATATATATATATATATATATATAAATATAAGTATATATATATATCTAGATATATATATGTGGAAATATATATATATGTATGTGTGTGTGTGTGTGTGTGTGGGTCTACGTCATATGACCTAAATTTCATTTGACTGAAATTCATTTGACTGAGACCAAAACACTGAAAGTTCAAAATACTGAAATCTCATTGGACTGAAATTCATAACACTGACACATTAAAGTAAAAGGTATATGCCCTTTTCCCCATTGTAGTGCGATCCTGGAGTTAGTATATATAGTTAGGGGGGTGAGGGGCACAGCCCCCCCACATTGGGGGGTGAAGCCCTTCACATAGTTTAGGTATATATTGTTTTCTGCAAAGAGTTATCCATTGCAGTTATAAATATCCATGTGTATGTTTTAAAATGTATAAAATATGTGGGACTCCAGGACTGCACTACAGTGGGGAAAAGGACATATACCTTTTACTTTAATGTGTCAGTGTTATGAGTTTCAGTCAAATGAGTTTTCAGTCTTTTGAACTTTCAATGTTTTGGTCTCAGTCAAATGAATTTCAGTCAAATGAAATTTAGGTAATATGAAGCAGACCTGTATATATATATACATATATATATATATATATATATATATATATATATATATATATATCTAGATTCATAGATTCATAGATTAGTACTAAGCTAACTGCCCTTGCGAGCCATTTTAAGCCTAGCCAATTATCCCTTATGAGGCTCAAACCCTGTACCTTGTGTTTGTAAGGCAAACACCTTAACCATTAGGCCACCCTCCCAACCCTGGATAGCTAATTCACCTCATTTGCATGTTTTTCACCAGCAAATGAGTTAATTAGCATACAGGGGCTGTGTCCATGCAGGAATAGTGCAGGAGCACGCGTGCAGGTCCCAGGAGCTCGTTCCTGGATCACATATATATATGTACATACATATATACATATATATATATATATATATATATATATATATATATATATATATATATATATATATATATAAATATATATATCTATGGGTCCACTTCTTAATTTCTAAAGTCCACAGTCTCTCATTTTAAAATATCTAACCCAGACTGTTGAGATTGTGGAATCTCGAAATTAAGAAAAAGAAAAAAAAAAAAAAAACAACACATCAAAAAACATCCCCAGGATTCAGGAAGCTCTGCAAGGTGTGCAGGAATAGTGCAAGACCTGCTGCAGGCAATATAGCCAACGTGTGATCCAGGAACGAGCTCCTGGGACCTGCACGAGTGCTCCTGCACTATTCCTGCATGGACACAGCCCCCTGTATGCTAATTAACTCATTTGCTGGTGAAAAACATGCAAATGAGGTGAATTAGCTATCCAGGAAGCAGGCAGGTGTCTGTGAAGGAATAGTGTAGACTGCAGAAATGCATTCAGCCAGTAGCTGAATACATTTCTGCAAACTACAAAATGGAGGTAAGACAGCTCATAAAAAAACATGAATTATAAGGGTTAAGCTTGCCAACAGCCAAATATATAGCCATAGGCATGAAAAACAGTTTCAAAATTATAAAAAATGACTTTATGTTTTTTTGGCCAATTTTGGATGTTTAAATGTAGGGCAGTGGTGCTCAAACAGGACCAGCCCAAAAATAAGAAAAAAAGCTGGAAATAAGCTTTTAAAACAAAATCATCATTTTGCCATAATAGTCAATGGCATGCATAAGACAACAAGACCATGGAATAGTGGTTGCTAAGGGGGAAGGTGGAATGTCAGTTTTGTAACTATGCATTAGCAGTCAGTTCTATGCAAATGAGAGGAATGATACTGAATCACAAATTTCCCCTCAGTGCTAGCTTGCACCCAACCATGTAGGTGCAATAACACCATGGTCTAAGCCTAAGAGCTAGATGACCTCATGGGGGGAGTGTCATGACTGCTGTAAGCTTATTGGAGCACAGTAGCCAATGTTTGCCCTTAGCTAAGCACAGCTAAGGAGGGGGGGGGGGTGTCTGAAGCTGGTACTGTCTTATTCAAAGAAAAGCAGAGAGTGTTCATGTCCAGTGAGGGCCAGTTTCTGCTAAAAGGTGTTTACATTGCCTAAACGGGTGTGTGCGGCATGCACCGGGTTTAAAAAAAAAACAGGAAATAGCTCCATTCACATCTGAGCACTGTGCGTGCCTTGGGGCTTAAAAGGGAAGGCAATGGGAAGGGAAAACAGCAGTAGGAAGGTAATCAAGGAGAACTAGCATAGCTGGCAGGTGAAATGTATCAGAATCAACCAATTACACAGGTAGCAACCCAGCCCAGCCCAAAAAACTACCATAAACTATGCAAACACCTTTCACTCTGGTTTTTTCAACAAACTCTACCCCACTGGTTTACACAAATGGGAAAATTTTACCTAACAAAACTAACAAAAAGATAGGGGCTGCTGTCGCTCTCATACATCAATATGTAGAAGAGGCTGAGGGTGATGAGGATGAGAATGCTGACGACCAACCCACAGTGAGTAGAAGGAGAACCCAGGGTAACCTACCAGGGGCTACATGAGCTGGAGATAGTGGAGCGCTATAGGGTGGACAGGGACCTCTTACAGCAAATCGTTGAGCTGTGCTGGCCACGCCTCACACACAGAACCAACAGAGATGAACCCATCCCAGTGGATACCAAGTTATGTGTAGACATACGAATACTAGCCACAGGTTGCTTCCAAAGGCCAACTGGGGATATCTTCGGGATCTCACAGGCATCAGCATCCAGGGTACTCCACCAGTTCCTGGATGCTATGTCATCACATGCTGGTGAGCACATATATTTCCTCAACACCCGTGAGGCGTTGACCAGCAATATACATCTCTTCCACCAAATAGCAGAATACCCTGAGGTAGTGGATGCTATAGACTGAACTAACATACACATCAAGGCACCACCCAGCGAGCCGGGTTAGGGTCTAGATAAACTGCAAGCGTTTCCCCTCCATCAACTGCCAGGTCATGTATGATGCCCAGGGCATTATACTGAATGTGTGTGCTGGCAGCCCTGGAACCCATCATGACTCCCACATCTGGCATATGACGCAGCTGTACTAGAGATTTGTCAGTGGGGACATCCCATATGGCCACCTAGTGGGGGGTACTGGTTAAGCACTGGAGCCGTGGCTGATGACACCCATCAGAAATGCACACACACCTGAACAAGAACTCCATAATGAGGCACATGCACAAACCAGAATCATAATAGAGCATGTGTTTGGGATGCTCAAGTCACAGTTCCGGTGCCTGGACACATCCGGTGGAGCCTTGCAGTACTCTCCAGCTACATGTACACAAATTTTCATTGTATGTGCCATGCTACACAATATGATCCTGTGGAATCAGCTGCTGCAGGAACAGCATGGGGGCAGGGCCACACAACCCTCTACCATTGCCAAGGCCAAAAGAGGCACAGAGTGACTCAGAGGAGGAAAAACCTGAGCCTGCCCCTGTAGGCAGAAGGAGGCATACCCAGTATGCTCAGGCTTGGGCAAAGAGACAACACATAGCGCATTCACTTACATGGTAGGAACTAAGGGAATGACACGTCTCTCTGACTCACACAAACAGTAAAAGGGATGGCAAACATGACACAACCTGTGCTTTACCATGTATAGGGAGTGTACTATGTGTATCTGACATAGCCCTCCAGCACCATCCTCAATACTGGCACAGCCACAAGCTAAGTCACTCTCCCTATCAATTGCTGAATGGAGTAGAATGTTCTGCTACTTGTATTTATGGCATGGATGTGAGCATGCAAGGGAATAGGATGGCTGAATGGGATAGCAGCAGATAGACACCTATATGGGCAGCATGAAATCCATAACAAATACTGGTGTCAACAAAGTAGGCAGTACTAGACAAGGTAACAAATCCCACTGCATAGCACATACACTTACATGGCAGAAACGAAGGGAATGACACGTCTCTCTGACTCGCACAAACAGTAAAAGGGATGGCAAACATGACACAACCTGTGCTTTACCAGGTATAGGGAGTGTACTATGTGTATCCGACATAGCCCTCAAGCACCATCCTCAATACTGGCACAGCTACAAGCTAAGTCACTCTCCCTATCAATTGCTGAATGGAGTAGAATGTTCTGCTACTTGTATTTATGGTATGGATGTGAGCATGCAAGGGAATAGGATGGCTGAATGGAATAGCAGCAGGTAGTAGACATCTATCTGGCAGCATGAAATCCATAACAAATACTGGTGTCAACAAAGTAGGCAGTACTGGACAAGGTAAGACATCCCACTGCATAGCACATACACTTACATGGTAGGAACCAAGGGAATGACACGTCTCTTTGACTCGCACAAACAGTAAAAGGGATGGCAAACATGACACAACCTGTGCTTTACCATGTATAGGGAGTGTACTATGTGTATCAGACATAGCCCTCCAGCACCATCCTCAATACTGGCACAGCCACAAGCTAAGTCACTCTCCCTATCAATTGCTGAATGGAGTAGAATGTTCTGCTGCTTGTATTTATGGTATGGATGTGAGCATGCAAGGGAATAGGTTGGCTGAATGGGATAGCAGCAGATAGTAGACACCTATATGGGCAGCATGAAATCCATAACAAATACTGGTGTCAACAAAGTAGGCAGTACTAGACAAGGTGACAAATCCCACTGTAGGATATGTGGTGGGCCAAATGTGTGTCCATAGGACACACACATGCATGTCAGTGAGGCTCACATACCCAACAATAGTCTCAGCCAGCAGGACAGGTGTAGATGACCATAAAGAAAGGCTGTGCTAAGGCCTTCAATTGATGGCAATGGAGAACAGCCCCCCTCCAGACCTACACAGACAGACTACAAAAGGTCAGGCAGTTGGATGTTAGTTCTGAAGGGTAAGAAGTCTGAAACTGAAATGTAGGTCAATATACCTAAGATCTGTGCTCCACTAATATGCCTCCAGTCTGCATGATAGGTCAAAATACAAAATGAAATAGAAGCCAACAGAGTACCTGAAATACCAGTACAGTCATAGCAAATGTTTACAGTTGTCAGGTGTGCCTCCCACAATCCTATGTAGAAATGTAGTAACATGTGTGTGTGTGGGTTTAATAACAGAACAGTGGAACACAGATTACCTGAGCTGGCCCATTTAGCAGGACAGATTGTTGCATGTGTACAATATGCAGGGCTCTGTGTGTTAGGTTGCATGTTATATATTGTGTGGAAGTGGTCAACATGTAGGAATGGAGGGATGTGTCCTGTACTGTTGATGACAGGGCCATGTTCTGATAACTGCAGTGCCAACCACAATGCATCCCAGCAAGACCCAATCCAGCAGTCATCCATACTCATTGTTCAGATGTAATATCTGTCACTGTCTGAAAGATGGACATGCCATGAATGTGGGCCCAGACATACACACAGTGCATAAGTGGAAGTACCCTAGACAGATTATATAAAATATAACTGTCAAATGCGCACACCTTTGGAATGGTACATACAAGTTAGCAGCACATTAGTTGTCTGTGTAGTATGCAATACTGATGTAGTCTGACCAATCAACAGCAGACCACAAAAGGCACAGTTATGAAGTAATGAGAAACTGCTGATTTCCCAGCACAGGTCAGCATAAGGGGAATGCCCCATGTGTATTTGTGAGTCAGCTGCAAGAAGCTTCCATATCACACATGCACTCAGCTCACCCCACCATCAGCCACAGGTTCATCACAGGTCATATCCCTGCTGTTGGGAATGAGTACAGTATGACCCCCACTTCTGTATGGGAATACCCACAGAATGCAGCATGCTGAAGAGGTGTCCCATGCAGGTGTGCCCCTAGCCATAAGCAACACCCTACCAGCATCCACACCAGTGGATTAATAAGGACAGGAACTATTGCCATTAACACTGTGCACACCTACCCTGTCACCCCAGGGGAATACAGTGGATTGCAGCTTGGGACTGTAGGAGTGACAGAATGAACTGGCCTGCTACAGATGGCCTGCATCACTACCACATGCCCTACAGTCCTCTGCCAAAGGCCTGTGCCTCACCCATACTGCCAATGTATGTTATCTCATGGGGTACCAAATAACAACATAACACAGTCCATAAAACCCAAATGCAAGACCATGTCGACAAGCCCCAGTAGCATGCACACCATGTCCTACTGAACTGTGGCCCATCCCCTAAATACTGCTGGGATGAAGGGACAACTATAGGGATACTTATCAGATATTGCTCACATAATGTTAGGAAGAAGATAGAATAACAGAGGAGGGTGTAGAAGCATCAACACCATGGAGTGTGTGAAGTCTGAAACTCTGATGTGTGCCCATACTACCCCTTCCTGCAAACCCAGTAATGGGTAACTCCTGTAAACCACAATGTGAAGGGGAACTGACCAGATATATGAGCCCTGCCTCTGGGTAACCTGTGTGAATCTGTACAGCTGAGAGGTATGGCCACAGCAGGATATGGCCATTCTCAAACGTTGATAGATGTACAAGCAGGGGATCCTCAGCCACCATAGTACCAAGGTGCTGGACCATTTACACAGACCCATCAGCAAGTGTCTGCAGCTCCCCCTCCAGAATGGCATGAGTGTGCAAGAATATGTAGGCTGCAGGCCACAATACTGGACACAGCTACATTCATCTTGTATTCCCCAGGAAATTACTGTGAGCAAATGAGCATATCTGTCAGTAGTTGATGACATAATTCATCACAGTGTATCTGAATATATCTGCTAACACCAAAACCATATAGCACAAGCAACACATACACAGTAGTTAAAGTATCCCACTATCCTTTGCCCATTGTGACTCCATATTGTCAACCTATCTGCAGATATCCTGCAGAAACAGGTTGCTAGCTGTAGGTGTAGAACACAAATTCATGCACTGGAGTACAACCTACCTGTAATGGAGTCACACATTCAATACAAAAGGTCATACTGGGCATGCTCCCACACTTAGAGAAATGAAGCCCATGTCTGACAACAAAATACAGAAGGTCATACTGGGCATGCTCCCACACTTAGAGAAATGAAGCCCATGTCTGAAAACAACAATGGACTATACATATCTGTCAGTCGCAGATTTCTGTGCACACACACTACATTGCACACCATTCATGCTTTGCAAACACATTGGATAGGAATACACACATATATCCAAGGACAACACACTATAATAAGTCAAACATACACAAACAGAGATATGGGGAAGAGAGAGACAGACAGTTGGCTAATATCACATGATGTGCCGATATCCATCACTGTAGACATTTGCTTCTGGTAACCCACGACACTATAGTGTCTTTGGTGCTTGTGATAACTGTGTAACATGACAGTACAAATCAGTATTCATCTAGCAATCGTATACCCAGTCCTGTCAAATGTAAAGTTGTGTGTGACTTGAGTGTTGTGCGTGTGTTTCCAGAGGAATGGTTTATGGCCCATTCACACACACACTGCACTCCCTATTGTCCTACTTTAGCAAGCCTGCTGATGTCACTCACCTTGAAATACCCCTTTGGATAAGGTTCATCCCTATAACTCTGTGGTGCATGCAATTACTATGTAACGCTATAGCATGACATACTTGTTAGGTAGGAGTTCTAATCCCAGACATGGCAACTGTGTGTGTGTAGGGATCAATGATTTTGAGGCCATTCACAGTAACTGCTCCTCCCATTCCCCTACTTCAGCAAGTCTGCTGATGTAAGTCACCTTGAAATACCTCTTTGGACAAGGTTCAGCCCTGAAAGATTTGTGGTGTGTGCAATAACTGCATAATGCTAAAGTGTGATGTACTAGTTTGGTAGGAGTTCTAATCCCAGACATAGAAACTGTGTGTAGGGATCAAAGATTTTGAGGCCATTCACAGTCGCTACATCTCCCATTGCCCTACTTTAGCAAGCCTGCTGATGTCAGTCACCTTGAAATACCTCTTTGGATAAGGTTCAGCTCTGTGAGCTCCGTGGAATGTGCAATAACTGAGTAATGCTATAGTGTGATGTACTAGTTAGGTAGTAGTTTTAATCCCAGATATGGTAACTGTGTGTGTGTGTGTGTGTGTGTGTGTGTGTGTGTGTGTGTGTGTGTGTGTGTATATGTGTAGGGATCAATGATTTTGAGGCCATTCACAGTAACTGCACCTCCCATTCCCCTACTTTAGCAAGCTAGCTAATGTTAGTCACCTTGAAATACCTCTTTGGACAAGGTACAGCTCTGTAAGCTCTGTGGCATGTACAATAACTGTGTAATGCTATAGTGTGATGTCCTAGTTAGGTAGGAGTTATAATCCCAGACATGGCAACTATGTGCGTGTTTGCGTGTGTAGGGGTCAATGATTTTGAGTCCATTCACAGTCACTACACTTCCCATTGCCCTACTTTAGCAAGCCTGCTGATGTTAGTCACCTTGAAATAATTATTTGGACAAAGTTCAGCCCTGTAAGCTCTGTGGCGTGTGCAAAAACTGTGTAATGCTATTATGTGACATATTAGTTAGGTAGAAGTTCTACTCCCAGATGTGGCAACTGTGAAACTGTGTTTGCGTGTGTAGGGATCAATGATTTTGAGCCCATTCACAGTCAATACACCTCCCATTTCCCTACTTTAGCAAGCCTGCTGATGTCAGTCACATTGAAATACCTCTTTGGAGAAAGATCAGTCCTATAAGCTCCTTGGCATGCACACTAACTGCGTAATGCTATAGTGTGATGTACTAGTTAGGTAGGAGTTCTAATCCCAGACATGGAAACTGTGTCTTTGCATGTGTAGGGATCAATGATTTTGAGGCCATTCACAGTAACTACACCTCCCATTGCCCTACTTTAGCAAGCCTGCTTATGTCAGTCACTTTGAAATATCTCTTTGGACAAAAATCAGCCCTTAAAGCTCTGTGGCACATGCGATAACTGCATAATGCTATAGTGTGATGTACTAGTTAGGTAGGAATTCTAATTCCAGACATGGAAACTGTGTGTTTGCATGTGTAGGGATCAATGATTTTGAGGCCATCCACAGTAACTACACCTCTCATTGGCCTACTTTAGCAAGCCTGCTGATGTCAGTCACTTTGAAATACCTCTTTGGACAAATTTAAGCCCTGTAAGCTCTGTTGGGCATGCGAAAATGGTGTAATGCTATAGTGTGACATACTAGTTAGGTAGGAGTTCTACTCCCAGACGTGGCAACTGTGAAACTATGTTTGCGTGTGTAGGGATCAATGATTTTGAGTCCATTCACAGTCACTACTCCTCCCATTGCCCTACTTTAGCAGGCCTGCTGATGTCAGTCACCTTGAAATACCTCTTTGGAGAAGGATTAGCCCTATAAGCTCATTGGCACATGCAAAAACTGAGTAATGTTATAGTGTGACATACTAGTTAGGTAAAAGTTCTAATCCCAGACTTGGCAACTGTGAAACTGTGTATGTGTGTGTGTGTTTGTGTGTGTCATTTATAATACCTGATATTATGGACATTTACACTTACTACTCTCCCTTTACCCCTCCTTTAGCACTGCTGCTGATGTTAGTCACCTTCAAAGATACCTGTGGAGGGGACTCCAACATGTAAGCTCCATGGCATGTGCCATAAATGCAGAACAATGTTGCAGCAGTAACTACACAGGTATGGGTTTGAATCTCATCTGTGGCAAGTGTGTGTACTTCAAACATTTTGTCCCCATTTACACCCACTACACATCTCAGAGCCTGACTTTAGCAGTCCTGCAGATATAATCCACCTTAGAAGTACCTGTTGCCAACCATAAACCATGACATGTCAGTGGTGCATGTGGTAAATGCGTAATGCAATGGTCTGTAAAGATTATTAGATGCAGGTTTGAACCTCAACCCTGGCAAATGTAAATGTGTGTTTTGGGTGAAATTAATTTTGGATCTCTCAACTAGTACATCATCCAATGCCAGTATTTACAAGGGCTGGTGATGTTCCTCATCTTAGAAATACCTTGGAACAACATCCATCCTATGAGCTCTGTGGCACATTCAATAAATGCAGTCACTGTAGTAGCAATACATAGTAGGTAGGGGTTTGAATTTCAGTACTGGCAAGTGTGTGTCTGTGTGTGTCTGTCATCAGTATCCTGTGTGGAGGTTGCTGTGACTGGGTAATAACAGGTATGCATTGTGGGATAGGTTTTGCTATATTATTATGTTGAGGACCTAGTATATGTCATAATGTCCACCTTACAAGGACAACAGATGTCAAACACCAGAGAGGCTTGTGTACACAATCCATAGCCCTACATGTGACATTATGGATTGATGAACAATATAGGCAACCCTTGTGTTACTCAGAAAACACACTCCACACACATCTCATACACAAACACACTTGACTAGGCAACAACCACTATATTGGTACTTCCCTGCATATTGCCTCACAGATAGTAAGCACGTTGTGGTTGCAGTGGACTACATGCCTGTTGTCCACAACAGTGCCACTGATATCAGAAAGTACTTTGATGTGTTACATCTACTGACTTGAGTGTGTGTTATCCAGCAAGTACAAGGACATGGCACCTTGTTCCATCCCTACAGTAGGCATATAAATGCTTACAGTGGTCCTTTTGCTGTGTTCCCCACTGGACACCTGGAACATCTGTAGAGTCTGCAAATATAACCCACAAAGGGAATATCATGCCTTATACACATGCCCTGTATGGATTGACACCACTAATTCCACTAAATACCTGTATCATGCTGTCAGTGTAGGTGCAAGCAACACCTCAGTTCCATAGCCAGGTCTCACCAAATGAGGTCAGGAATGCCACATCAAGAGATAACAATTCTGTCCACACAACATGCCCCAGAGACCTCAAGTACACTTCCACATGTCACAGAACATGCATGTGGGACATGTGCACAACCTGGACACTGTCCATGTTATGGAATATAGATCACATACATGGAAAGCAGAGCACATCACTGGCCACCCACAATAGTAACCCAGATGAGTGGATGGTGAATACAATACCCACCTGTGTGGACCAATCCAGGGACTACACCCTTGAGCCACACTGGTGACCATTGTCATGTGGTCTGATGCCAAGGTATTCCCTTTCCCTAGCCTTGTACAGCCTTTAGGCCCATTCACATACTACACACCTTGAAGCAATGAACCTATGCATCTCAGTACTGGCAAATGTGTGCACGCGCGTGTGTGTGTGTGTGTGTGTGTGTGTGTGTGTGTGTGTGTGTGTGTGTGTGTGTGTGTGTGTGGAGATTAATGATTTTGAAGCCATTCACAGTTGCTACATCTCCCATTACCCTACTTTAGCACGCCTGCAGATGTCATTCACCTTCAAATACCCATTTGGACAAAAGCTAGCCCTATAAGTTCAATGGTGCTTGTGATAACTGTGTAATACTGTAATGTAGCAAAGTAGTTAGGTAGGAGTTCTAATCCTGACCCTGCCAGCTGTGATAATGTGTGTGTTCTCCTGAGACAGTGTGTGTGTGTTTTCGTTGACACCTGCTTTTGCGGACATTCACACGTACTACACTTCCCTTATCCCTCTTTTAGCACTGTTGCTGATGTCACTCACCTTCAAAGATACTTTTGGAAAGCCCTCCAACATGTCAGCTCTGTGGTGCGTAATAGCAATACATAGTCAGGTAGGGGTTTAAGACTCAGTACTGGAAAGTGTGTGTGTGTGTGTGTGTGTGTGTGTGTGTGTGTGTGTGTGTGTGTGTGTGTGTGTGTCATCAGTATCTTGTGTGGGTGTTGGGGTGATTGTGTAATGACAGCATTCATTACAGTGTGGGTTTTGCTACATCATTATATTGAGGACCTGTAATGTCCCATTGTCCACATTGCAAGGCCAACATTTGCCAAACACTGTAGAGATTGCTGTAGACAATCCTCACCCATACATCTGTACAGCCATGTGCAATTACCATATGACAGCGTGGATTAGTAAACAATATAGGCAACCATTATAATGCCCAGATACCAACCTCCACCCATGGATCATACACAAACATGCTTGGCTCTTACTCTCTTACTCCCTTCCTTTCTTACTTTGTTTGTGTGTCTGTCTCTTTCTCTCTCTCTCTCTCTCTCTCTCTCTCCCTCTCTGGTGGATGTGGAAAAGTACATCTGCTTTGTATAGGTAGCAGCTTCAGTTCTGTCAGTAATGCTCATGATCAGCTGATGGCCTGTGCATGAATTGCAGTCCCTCATTTGCTTACTGCATGTGGAACAGCTGTGGTATCATTCCCATAGCCAACTACATGGAAACACGCTCCTATAACTAAGCACTTCCTGTGGGTGTTGGCCCTTTTCCTTCACTGTGAGCATGACTTCATGTGGGTGTTTGACAAACAGCATCAGAGAGGGTATTTGGAAAGACCTCTTACAACATACACTGTGGAGACAGGCCAACAAACTGGAGGGGGGTGTTCTAGACATGAGGACAGAATGTAAGTATTGCTGTTCTACATTTGAAGTAATGTTGGTTTAACAGTGTTTGTGTGGATATGGCTGTTCTACATGATTTAAAGTCTGGCATGACAGTGTTATGTGGTTGAGGAAACTCTCACCTATAGGGCTATCTGCAGACTGGCCAGAGTTTGGAATCTTACATGTGTTGTGTTACTCACACATTTCCTATCTGTAGAAATGCAGTAGCATACTCTAATGATTTCAGTCAGTACATGGTGACATCCATGTGAGCTACTGACTTCATATCCCCTCAAAGGAGATATGCCACAGCAAATCCTGTTACACCAGGAAATGTCTCAGTTTATCACAGCAATATGTCAATTTTATCACTGTGTTTGTGCTTCCGACCCCAAGTCTGTCAACCTTTGTACATATGTCATGCAGTAAGAGGTGAATATGTACATCATTATTTACTGACATCATACCTGATAACAAGCCAGTGAGATATCAGACTGCTAGACATGTTATGTATAGTAGGCCTTATAGTTGAGGGCAAAACCTGGACATTATGTTGTAGTGTGTACAGTACTGAGGTCTGTGTACATACGGTGATTGTTGACAGAGTGTGCATTGTGAAAATGTTACTTGGCCTGTGTACAGATTGTAGTAGATGTCATTGTTCTCGGTCTTGTTCTATCCGATGTTGCATGCTGCTCCAATTTATGGTAACCTATTGGCATACATGTTTGTAAGGCCAGACCAACACATGCCCCATACCACAGTCTGGCATCAGACTACACTGTGTATTGGCCCAGTATATGTAGGGTTGGTGTGTGAGTGGCAAATATGAGGATGGTTTTGTTCACACAGTCCATATACTGTAATACTAACTAGGCTTACCATAATGTGACTGTGGCTGTGTTCATATTGGTTGTGGGTATGCACTTTCACACTGGTGTCTGTTACTCTGTGCTGTTACATGCCTGTAGTGCCTGCTGTATTTGCAAGTACATGTGTATTCCCCGTAGGAAACTTAGGCCACTGCTGTGGCAGTCTACCTGTAGTTTGCACAGTGCTTTGTGACATGCCTAGCAACTCAGTGTATTTATCTAGTGTGATGTAATGTCCAGATATTTGTCAGATGTACTGTTGCCTGACCACCATAAGTGTTGTGTATTTCTGACAAGACAGTGAAATGCTGCAAAGATGTATGTCACTAACTAGTGGGAAGTATGTGGGCTTGGTACCTCTGCTCCTCCAGTTAATATGTGTTAGGACAGACAGGAGTGTATGAATGCATAAACTGTGTGAGCTTATCTATTCAAGTATTTTAGTGATATCCCCATTTACATGGCTGTAAATGTTCACTTTCTCAGGCTTGGCCCACACATCTTGCACTAAGGTGTTCTGTGTATACCACTGGATTGATCAGATTAAGTCAGACTGTCCACATATATTGGTGATATCTCTGCTGTATTCCACAGAATCATTACTGTGATTTGTGTGGTACTGCACTATGATGATCTTATGATGTCTGTCAGTATTTGAGGGCATACATGTCAGTATCAGATGTGACTTCCCACACATGTCTGCTAACACAACCCCTGTTACTGTAGTAACATTCTACATTTATACCTGCAATACTTACATAACATCCTCTTGAACTAAGAGGTTGTGACTACTGGTGCTGAGGTATGACTCCAGTACATGTTATGGGCATATGTTCTACATATATACATACATAAATATATATACATGTATATATGTACACACCTCAGGCTTTGTGCCCAGTGAGTGGTACACAGCTACAGTTATCCCACTCCACAAGGGGGGATCCACCTTGTATCCTGGGAACTACCATCCCATCAGTCTGACGAACTGGATCTGCAAGGGCATGGAACACATTATCATGGAACTTATAAACAAAGACATTGGCAACCTTCAAACACTGGACCCCACCCAGTTTGGGTTCATGAAGGTCCAATCTTGTCTCCTGAACCTGACTGACTTCTTCGAATCAGTCTTCAGAGCTGTGGACAAGGGTAAGGCAGTCCACACAGCCTATCTGGACTTCACCAAGGCCTTCGACACCATCCCCCACTCTGGACTCATAGATAAACTTACTAAGCTGGGCATAAATCCCTTTGTCACTCAATGGGTTGCCAACTGGCTTACTGACAGAACCCAGACTGTAAAAGTAGCTGACTCCAAATCCAGCTCCAGACAAGTGACAAGTGGAGTACCTTGGGGTTCAGTCCTGGGATCGCTCTTGTTTGGCATCTAGTCTGAAGTGCAGGCCAACACTAAGGGACTCTGGCTAACAAAATTTGCAGATGACTGCAAACTGGGAGCCATTACTGAATCTCCAAATGATGTGGATATTCTACAAAAGGACTTAACAGAAACAGATGCTTGGTGCCAGAGCCATGGGCTGAAGCTTAATGCCAAGGAATGTATAGTTATCCCCTTTTGGGAAAAAACATGTACCTGTGGATTACCACATAGGTGGCAGTACAATAAACACCGAAAGTGTGATAAGAGATTTAGGGACACAGGTGGACAATGATCTCATCTTCGATAACCACATCACCAGAACAGTCAGAAAATCCTTCTATGTGGCACACCTCCCCACTAAGGGCTTTTCATCCAGAAAAAAAGGAGGTCATTGTCCCACTGTACTCATCCCTCATTAGAACCATTATAGATAGAGTACAATGCCCCATTTGGTATGTACCTCACAAGACATCTGCAACCACTGGAAAGGCTGCAGAAATACCTCACTAAAAGAATCACAGGCCTAAAGCAGATGCCCTATACTGACCATGTAAAAAAACACCAGCTATACTCTGCGGCATATCGTCTACTCAGAGTCGATCTTTGCTTAACATACAAGGCCACGTCAAACCCTGAGCTGTTGGACATGTTCCACTTAAAGAAATCCCAAACCCTCAGAGCCACACACTCCAGGGATCTAAACCTTGTCATCACAATGAACAAAACATGCTGGAGGGATAGGTTCCTGACCCAGAGACTCCCCATACTCTGAATTAGACTGCCCATACAAGTCAAACAGAGTGCCTCCTTGGCCCTCTTCAAAAGGAACCTTGATGGTTGGATGGCAGATATGAAATTCACCCCGGGGATCACGTCAGTCACCCTACTAGACAGGGGTTCAGGGAAGTAAATATTGTGGGAAGAAATAGCCAGGGAATTGTTATGGCTAGACTTATATAGGCCCTAGAGCCGATAGCCTAGTACCAACCTATGAACCTGTGAACACACACACACACACACACACACATATATATATATATATATATATATATATATATATATATATATATATATGTATATGGGTCTACATTACTACACTTTCATAAGGCTAAGACCATATGATCGACTTTCGGAAAGCTGACCATGTAAAACAAACACAAAAAACATAATGGACACTTACCATAAAACTGTTAGCAGGGGAGACCATGCACCCCCCCGTGGGGGGGTTCCGCTCCCGCACACCCTGTAACTTAAATATCCCAACTCTGAGATCGCACTACAGTGCGGAAGATGGAAATTTTCTCATTCTGCACTGTACAGAGATAGTGGTTCCCCATGGTCGGCTTTTCGAAAGTCGATGGTCTCAGCCATATGAAAGTTGACTTTATAAAAGGTTGATAATGTGAAGGGGACCCATATATAAATATATATATATATATATATATATATATATATATATATATATATATATATATATATATATATATACATATATATATATATATATATATATATATATATATATATATGTGTGTGTATGGGTCTACTACGGTTGATTGAAAACTCACTTGATTGAAAATGAAATTACTAGGACCACTTCACTGAAAGCTCACTTCACTGAAAACTCACTTGACTGAAACTCATTTCGTTGAAAGTTATAAATGGCATTTTCCCCACTGTAGTGTGACCCTGGAGTTTGTATATAAAGTAAGGGGGGGTGTGGGGGGTGAAGTCCCTCACATACCTTGGTTATATATTCTCTTTTGGAAACAGTTATTTATTGCACTTGTAAGTATCACTGTGTATAGTTTAAAATGTTTATAATATGTAGGGGGCAACATCCCCCCACACCCCCCCTTCCATTATATAATAATTCCAGTGTCACACTACAGTGGGGAAAAGGCCATTTATAACTTTCAACGAAATGAGTTTCAAAGAAATTAGTTTTCAGTGAAGTGAGCTTTTAGTGAAGTGGTCCTAGTAATTTCATTTTCAGTCAAGTGAGTTTTCAATCAACCGTAGTAGACCCACATATATATATATATATATATATATATATATATATATACATATATATACATACATACACACACACACACACACACATATATATATATCTATATATATATAGATATATATATATATATATATATACACACACACATACATACACACACACACACACACACACACACACACACACACACACACACATATATATATATATATATATATATATATATATATATATGTATATATATATGCATATATATACATACATAGTGTGTATGTATATATATATATATATATATATATATATATATATATATATATATATACATGTGTGTGTGTGTGTGTGTGTGTGTGTGTGCACATATATTTATATATATATATATATATATATATATATATATATATATATATATATATATATATACATATATATGTCCTTTAAAAGTTTCCTTTAAAAAGAAGAAAATAACACAAAAAGTACAGATTTTAAATGAAAATAGGTGGGAGGCTTCACCCCACACACCCTCTCTAACTATATATAGCAAATCTAAGGTCACACAACACTGCGGAGGGGGACAAATCCCTGTTATTTGCCTTGAATACTGGTTTTCGATCAAATGAAATTTCGATCAAATGGGTTTTGGTCAAGTGGTCTTTCGATCAAATGAAGTAGACCCATATACATATATATATATATATATATATATATATATATATATATATATATATATATATATATATATATATATTAAAACTATACCAAAACTAGGCTGTCTTCCAATAGAGGCTGTCCATAAAGATACAAACAGTAAATTCCAGTCCACAGCAATTCACTTCATACGTTTATTCAAAAGTTGGTACAGTTCAAGGATTTCAATATGAATATATATATATATATATATATATATATATATATATATATAAATATATATATATATATATATATATATATATATATATAAAGCAATATATAGATATATATATAAATAGATATGTATGTGCCACACAGAAGGCACTCCCTGCACTCCAGCCGAGAACTGAACGGGAGAACCTCTTGCGCTAGCATTGTTGCTTAATAGCAAGAGGTTCTCCTGTTCAATTCTTGGCTGGAGTGTGGGGAGTGCCTTCTGTTTGGAGTCTGCATGTCTTCCCCGTGGTTGGGTGGGCATTCAAAAGACATGTGTAAATGGGCGTTCCTTCGTTGAAGGTTGAATGTCGAGCTGGCACCTCGGCATTCATGAAAATCTACTGCCAATCATTAGCGGACCGGAGTTCCGCTGTGGCGACCCCGGACCGGTAAAAGCCAAAAGACAACAAACAAACATGTGTATGTACATGTATACATATATCAGCATTTGTATATATATATATATATATATATATATATATATATATATATATATGTATATATATATATATATATATATATATATATATATATATATATATATATATATATATATACATATCCTTGTTATGTGTATACATGAGTGTTGTATATACCTTCCCAGATGTATCCAACCATATTCATCAGATATGTGTGTATATATAGATATAACAACTGATTCAACACTATTTTCACTAACAAGTACTACACAATTGTAGAAGTCAAAGCAGTTGTTCACTACTATGCAGTACATGTACTGACAGATATATTGGAAAAACAACAAACATCTTCCCAGCTGTGATGGCTTAGTGGTTAACTGATGTGACTATATTTTACATGGTCTTCGGTTCAAGTCTTGCAAGGACTGTTTATTTTGCTGCTAGGCAGAACAAGGACTTTTCGATACAGTGTGGTTAAGGCAGTTTTGAGCAGCTTTAAGTGGGATTGCATGGGTTTGCCCAAGAGTAAGCAGTTCTAACATACGTTTAAATGAAAAGTCGCTTACACCATTTCAGCTTCGCTTACCAGTATGCAAATCTGCTTAGCAGTTACATTTAGGCAATGCTTACTCCTGCTAAGCATACTTCATCCCTGGTAACCACTGATCACATTCCAGTCTGATGAAATAGTAGGGTAATGGCATAAGTGCATTTAATTCCATGTATATAACATGAGTCTGTGTGCTGTCATTGCAGTAGAAAGGGGTATGAGTATACTGTTTAGTACACCTGAGTATATATGGCTAATACAACAATCTTTACCATTTGTCTGTGTTTCATACATGAGTAGTATTCCAGGTTATATGCAGTCACACTTGCATGTAGTGTATCATTATGTTACTACTGTTAACAATGCTTACCCAAGTAAGAGTAGATTGCAGATTATAGTACTAGAACCAAACACCCCTGCTTGTAAAGCTGGACTGTGAGTCCTGACTATCATGTTCTTGGTGTGTGAGCTGTGTGTCATTAAGTATTTGCTACTGAATATTGATCTGACATGTGGATCTTAACTGTAGACTACTGTGTGTATAGGGCATGGCATTGAGGGATGCTGTCATTTATATATATATATATATATATATATATATATATATATATATATATATATATATAAATATGGAGTGCATTCAGACATCAGGTCCACACTCTATAAAACTTCTTCCTCCACAGCTGCATTGTTCTGCCTTCCTACAAAACAGAAGAGTGTCACGTGTGGACACAGCATAACATTAGGGGGGTATATATAGGGACAGATTGTGTGTAAGCCTATTACAAACCTATGAAGTTTGTGCATGATACATTTCACATTAACATGACTGTCCTGAAGGTGGTGGGGTCTGAAACTTGTGTGTATCATGACTTCATTATGTCCACCTTCAGCTATTTGCCACACTAATATACATGTTTTGAGATACAGAACACACACTATGATGGCTTACATTTTGTCATTCTGTGCAGATCTGCACAGTTGCCAGGTATGGCCCACTGCCCACAGGTTCAGATGATATGTCCATAGCAGTTGTTCAGCAGAGCATCATTACAGCAACAAGTGTTGATGACACATATAAATATTTCCACATCATATATCCCATTCTTACAGACCAAGTACTACATTCAATTACATGCATACATGTTTCACATACCTGTTTTAGTATTGTGCTTTGTTCTATGTACACTTGTATATGTCCCTTGTTTTATTTTATTTTGTTTTGGTTTGGTTTGTTGTATTTCCTCTCTCACACTCTCTCTCCACTACAGGGATTGAGCTGGTTTGAATAGGTTGCAGCATGGATTTTGTAGGTGATGCTCTTGACCAGGTGATGGCCTCTGCACCAAATGGTGTTCACCACTTGCTAACTGCATGCAGCCAGCTGTGTAATGCTTCCAGTTACCAATGTCATGGCAACCCATACTATAAATGACTACATCATGCGGGCATTGTCCCTTTACCTTTCCTGTATGAAAGACATCCTTCCTGTGAATGGGCAACAGTGTTACGGACAGCAGATGGCAATACCTCTTACAACAGGACTTGCAGACACAGGCCAACTACATATTGGTATAAGGTTCCAGACCTACTGACAGTGTGAGTATTGCTGTTATATGCAATGAATACTGCTAGTTTTACAGGGTTTGTGTGTACATGCTAGTTTTGCATAGAATGCAGTTTGTCTGCATAGCTCTCAACTGTGGGCCTATCCACATGATGGCCAGAGGATTGGCTATGTTTTGTCTGTTCACCAGACAGGTCTTGTCTCTGACATATCAATGGCATTCTCTCTGTTGAGTGCTATCAGTACATGGCAAAATCCATTTGTGTTTCTGACTTCATATTCCTGAGTAAGAGTATGTTGCAAGCAGTCCTGTAGCACCAGCAACTTTCACAGTGTATAACAGCAATATTGCAAATATGGCCCTGTGTTCCAGCCTCTGTCCTCCACCTATATACCAGGCTTTGTCCAGATGTCATGCAGTAAGAGGTTGTTAAGTAGTGGCCTATCATTATTTAGTGCTGGCATTCCTGCTATCATTCCAGTGATGTTGTGGACTCCCACACAAATTGTGGGGTAGGGTCCATATATATGAGGGCTACAGCTGGACAAAACATGTGTGACCTTGTACAATCCAGAGGTTAGTGTATGTAAAACACTGTTATATGCCCTTGTAAGACATTTTATGTGGGAGGGGTATGAATTGTTTTTAACCTAGGCTGTTACAACATGTGAGGGATATCAGTAGTACGACACATTAAGGTATATGGCTGTACATTTTCACACATTTCACCACGGGAACAGTGGTGGGCTAGAGCTTACTGTCTTACAGACAGTTCTGTTTGTCAGTGTGATAGTGATGTTTTAAGTTAATCATTGTTATGTAACACATACATTTTCATTGTTACAACTTAATTCTTTTCCCCCTAGGGGTTGAGTACAGAGTGTAATTGGAGGCTGCTGAACTACATCTGTAATTAATAAGTGTTGATTGGTTCTTATCTTCAAGACAAGTGTTTTTTTACTGTTGTACTACTTGAAGGCCTTAGCCTGGACAGCAACATATGTTATGTTTTCAGATAACTGTATCAAATGTTTTGTTTGAGAGTTGCATTACTCAGTTATTATGTATTTCAAACACCTAACTGCTATAAGAAATGGCATATACAACTGAAATAGTACACAAATAAACATTTATATGTATGCAAACATGTGAGTGGTGTCATGTCCTTTGCATTGTCTGTGGGTATATGTTTCATGCAATAATTGCCTTTTGTATGAAAGAATCAAACACTGGCCATTTTTAAAGGTGGTAACTGTAGGAATACTGGCTGTTTGATATTTGATATGCTGTGCACCCTCTATATATACTCTTCTTATACATATCTACAAGTAGTAATATATTTATATGTGTATGTGTATACACACATATATCTATATCTATATATCTATATATATATATATATATATATATATATATATATATATATATATGTGTGTGTGTATATATATATATATATATATATATATATATATATATATATATATATGTGTGTGTGTGTGTGTGTGTGTGTGTGTGTGTTTGTATGCATCATTAGAATGTTTACTGCTTCCACATTGTACATTCCCTATGGTAGACAGACTGTTCTGCATGATATGTTAGTGATATCATCCTGACATCTTACAGCTGAGGTGGCTTACTGTTAACTTGTTGTGGCTATGTTGTGCAGGGTCCTGGGTTTGAGACTTGCAATTGTTGGTTATTGTGTTGCAATGCAGACTTGTTCAGATGTGCAGGAGGGGATGATGTCAATAATTACAAGATATCTTATTTTGGGCCCCCTCACCCCCATTAACAGTGCTTTTGGTCAGATGTTTTGCAGTGAGAGATTCAGAGTGTGGATCCAATGTGCAAAAGCAATACACATTTATATACATATATATATATATATATATATATATATATATATATAGATATATAGCGTTGTCGCCTCACAGCAAGAGGTTCTCCCATTCTATTCTTGGCTGGAGCGCCTTCTGTGTGGAATCTGCATATCCACCCCACTGGGCATCGGTCTGGCACCTCGGCGCTGTAAAAGTCTACTGCCAATTATTAGTGGACCGGAGTTCCGCTGTGACTAACCCTAACCGGGAAAAGTCGAAAGAAGAACACACACACACACATATATATATATATATATATATATATATATATATATATATATATACATATTTTATATATATATATATATATATATATATATATATATATATATATATATATATATATATATATATATATATATATATATATATATATATATATATATATATATATATATATACATATATATACATATATATATATATATATATATATATATATATATATATTTTTTTATCTGCACTTTTATCAAATAATACACGATTTAAAGTAATTTGTTTGTGCTGCATTGAGCAATATCTAGCTGGAAATTGTGAATGTTTTTTCAGTAGGTCTTATAGAAGTGGTATTTTCAGTTAAGGCTTGTTAAAAAAACCTGCATAGCCAGTGATAAGTGGGGGTAGTTTACCTCATTGTTATTCAGTTTCTGTCTTATACAAGTGGTACAGTGAATTATTTTCTTTTTAAACTGTGAGCTTTGGCCAACTAAGACCTGCATACAATCAACTGAACGCATAAGTGGAGTTAAGTAAATTTTTATCTGCACTTTTATCAAATAATACACGATTTAAAGTAATTTGTTTGTGTTGCATTGAGCAATATCTAGCTGGAAGTTGTGACTGTTTTTTCAGGAGGTCACCACCCACCCTCCCTGTTTTTGTCTTGGTGTTAATCTTGGTGGCTTTGAAACTGCCCGCCCCTCTTGTAAATTTGCACTTGGATACTTTTCCTTGGCCCATCTCATTTGCTAACTAAAAAAAAAATGTATCTGCTTTTACTGTATTTGTGTTTCTTCATACTTTATTTTGCTTTTGCGTCATCTTAAAAGTACTCAGTTGTTTTTATTACTGCTTGGTGTAACTCATTATAAGCCTTTTAGTTTAAGCACTTGGGCTTCAGGCCAGTTATTTTACATTAAGAGGGTTCATGGTCTGCACTCTTGTGGGAGGAGAGGCTGGACTCTGCCCTTCTGAGCTGGGAATTTCTGGTTAAAGGCTTATAGTGCCTGCATATTTGAACTGCTTCTTACTGAAATTGGTACACCTTGTTTGCTGTAGCAGAGACTAGATCCAGGCCTGCTGAATCTAGCTTTGTTTATATAACTTGAGCACTAATCCAGGCATTCTTTAAAGTATTCAATTGTATTTATTACTGCTTGGTAGTAACTTGATTAAAGTGTAGCTTTCATTCTAAGTCTTTTGGATTAAGCACTTGGGATTCAGACCAGTTGTTTTACATTAGGAAGGTTTGTGGCCTGCACTGTGGTGGCAGGACAGGTAGCTTACATCCTTCTAAGTTGGGAACTGCTGATTGAGGGCTCAGTGTCTGTTATTCTAAAAGTGTATTAATTCTGGTTTAAGCACTTGGGCTTCAGGCCAGTTATTTTACATTAAGAGGGTTCGTGGCCTGCACTCTTGTGGGAGGAGAGGTTGGACTCTGCCCTTCTGAGCTGGGAATTTCTGGTTAAAGGCTTATAGTGCCTGCATATCTGAACTGCTTCTTACTGAAATTGGTACACCTTGTTTGCTGTAGCATAAACTAGATCCAGGCATGCTGAATCTAGCTTTGTTTGTATAACTTGAGCACTAATCCAGGCATTCTTTAAAGTATTCAGTTGTATTTATTACTGCTTGGTAGTAACTTGATTAAAGTGTAGCTATCCTTCTAAGTCTTTTGGATTAAGCACTTGGGCTTCAGACCAGTTGTTTTACATTAGGAAGGTTGTGGCCTGCACTGTGGTGGCAGGACAGGTAGCTTACATCCTTCTAAGTTGGGAACTGCTGATTGAGGGCTCAGTGTCTGTTATTCTAAAAGTGTATTAGTTCTGGTTTAAGCACTTGAGGTTCAGGCCAATTATTTTACATTAAGAAGGTTCATGGTCTGCACTCTTGTGGGAGGACAGGCTGGACTCTGCCCTTCTGAGCTGGGAATTTCTGGTTAAAGGCTTATAGTGCCTGCATATTTGGACTGTTTCTTACTGAAATTGGTACACCTTGTTTGCTGTAGCATAGACTAGATGCAGGCCTGCTGAATCTAGCTTTGTTTGTATGCTTGTTGTTTGTTTGCTTGTTATTTCCCTGAAATGCTAATTCCACCTAAAACACGGCTTTTCAGTGCTTCTGTGGATCCCTAGTGATATCTGCATTGCTTACTGTACTTATTTCCTTGTTTCACTTGAAAGAAAGTTACTGTTTGTCATTTTTGCATTTAAGTTACCTGTAGCACATTGCATTTAAGTTACCTGGCACTTGCTCACTAAAGCAATTATATAAGTCAGCAGTAAAAAATTAAAAGCACTACACCCTCACAAACTCCCCTTGAGTACCTTGTTCCCCATTGGCCCTTTTTTCAATTATAAAGGAATTCCCAATACAATTCTAGCATGTCCAAAGGTCAGTTGTCAATCTCCTCTCCGGTCTTCACAAAATGAAGAAGGCATTATAGAGACCAGCCTTTACAGAAAAGAATGTTGGAAGATAGTTGGGAGGGTGGCCTGATGGTTAAGGTGTTTGCCTGACAAACGCAAGGTGCAGGGTTTGAGTCTCACAAGGGATAATTGGCTAAGCTTAAAATGGCTCACAAGGGCAGTTAGCTTAGTACTAACCTATGAACAACATTTTAAAAAGAAATAGTATGCATCCGAGGTACACTCATAAAAATATAGTTACAGGACAGTTTTTAAGAACTTCAAGGATACATTCAAATGATGCCACTATTGGCTTGGTTATGAATGATCTGTCTGAACATCTGAAGGTGAGAGGCTATAAAGAGAAGGAGGTGTCTGAAGTGAAACAACAAGTAATTATGGAGAGACATGGCAAAGGGAAACTATTCATAAAAGGAGGCTATGATAACATCTACGATGGTAAGAAGGAAAAAAAGAATTTAGGATGACGCTCACACACACAACAGACACTCAGGGAGTCTGTGAGATTGTTAGGAAAAACTGGAAAATATTAATGTCAAATTAGGAATGCAAAGGATTGGTAGGAGAAGAACCTAGATTCTGTTTCAAAAATGCAAAGAATTTAAAAACAATATTATGTAAAGATAATTGCTTGGAACCATATGTCACCTCAAAAAGAATTGGAACTTTTCCTTGTAGAAGATGCACAATGTGTAAATTTATATGTACTGATAGCTGCTTCGAACATCCAACCACTAAGAAGAAATATACTACTAATTTTTATGCTGACTGCACAACCAAGAACATTGTATATTTGGCTACATGTTCCGCATGCAGCAACTTCTAAGTTGGAAAAACTGTGAGACAAATGAAAGAAAGAATGTCCAAACATGTTAGTGACATAAGGTTAAGGGATTATAAGAACCCACTGGCGAAACATATTAGAGACAATGTGGGACATAACTTTATGTTTAGAGCCTTGAAAATTGTATTTGCCTCAATAAGGGGAGGTGATATTAACACCAGACTCGAGCAGGAGGAAATGTTTTGGATTGGGAAGCTTAGAGCACATCAGAAACCAGGACTTAATACAGCATTCCCTATGAAACCCGCCTTGACAAGGCGGAGACTGTAGAGGCACTTATGACACACCTGTCTGAGTAGGTGTGACTATGCAATAGACTGCCTTATTGGTGTAAACCTGCTATTCTAAATGAAGGAAATGATGTAATATCATTAATATGTAAAAGACTGCCCTATTGGTGCAAACCTACTATTTTAAAAGAAGGAAATGATGCAATATCAGTTATAAGGATCTGATGAAGGGTCGTGGTGGTGACCCGAAAGCGCTTATCCTATGTTCTTCCTTTTTATTGTTTTATTATTATTGTTATATTGTTATTTTAATAAATACATGGACTATTTAGTACTACTTAGTACTTGGCCTGAGTATATGCTTCAATAGGAAATATATTGCGTATGGCATGTCTGAGTGATATGGAGTTATGGAGCTACTAAGCTGTCCTCGAGAAAGTTATAAGCTGTGTAACTGCTTGTGGTTTGAATATATTTTGCAACAAGTAAAAGTTTGAACAGCACATTGACCTGTTGATTGATCCTGGCCATGTTTATTGTGCTGTTTGTTGGCGTTTTAATTATCCGGATCTTCTACAGCACACTCCTGTTGTATTCCGGTGCTGTATTGGTTGGACTTATTTTGTTTCTACACGGAATCGAGGGAGGCATGGCGGAAGGATGAGCTGAAAGGACAATGGATGAATACACTGGTAATGGATATATGAACCATGTGGTACCTCTAAGAGTAAAAGAAAGACAGTTATCAACACAAAGTAAGTCAAATAAATTTTTATTTAACAAAAGTGATAATCCATTATTGAAATTAGACTTTATGGAGGAAGCGATACAGACTGAAGTGACAGAGAATGAGAGAGAGAATGTTCTAGATATGAGAAAATTTTATAGTGATGCAAGGGAGATGGAGGATGGTCTATATGAATTAAAGAGACTACAATGGCAACGGCAGCACTTAGAGGCATGTCTGCACTATAATATTGTGCCGAGAGTCCTTAGAGTTTTATTAATGCCTACGCAAGGAAACTCTCAGCCAGAACTGTTGAAAAAATGGCAGAATCTCAACCTAGAGCACAGCCGTAGCTATATGAAACTTTTAATTGAACACTATTTACCTAGAGAAAAAGAATTGGTTAAGAAAATAGAAGGTTTACAAACATATTTGGAACAGGAATTTGATAGTGAAATCTGTACCTCGAAGTTAGAGGAGATATACTATAAGATCTCATTAAATGATAACAAGTTGGAACAAATAAAGACTAAGAAAATTAAAAGGGACTATGCTGATTTTAAGAGAGGGGATGTTTTCACTTGGTCGAGGGACTTTAATAAAGAACAGCAAATATTTAAAGAAAATGAATCATATAATAAATATCCACAGAGAGCTGCAAGAAGGATTCCATCTAATGTAGTTGATGGAAATAAAGGTGAAGCAAATAAGAAAAGTGATAGCCCAAGTGATAAGAGGCCTATGGATATTGTATCTACACAAGGAATAGTGCAGTCTACTAATCGGATATTGGATACCTCTAGCTCAATTCATAATATGAATAATCAAAGAGAAGGAATGAATCCAGGAGCTGTAACTAAGAATGCCATGAAAGATGGGGGTTTTCCAGTACTCCCACTTTGAATAAAAGAAGTGAGAAACAGAAAGGAGATGAGATCATTAAGCAGAGGAAGGAAAAGAAGAAGGTCATATGTAGAGGAACGGTAGATGAAAGGAATAATGATTTTCTGGCTTTTAACCTCTCATCTTTTGAGTTGACAAGAGCACATGTTAACATTTTAAACAAGGGGTTGAAATTTATACCCACGAGAGGCATGGATGATAATGAAGCAATATTAAGTCTAAGGACATTTGGGAGAGATGTTATGCTGAGAAGCATGTACAAAGACAATAAAGCAACTGCAATAAATTTATTTAAGAAACCAAGCAGCTTCATACCACAAAATAATGCTGTCGTAGACACATTTATTAACTTCTGTGAACAAGAAATTATTGATTACTTACAGAATAATAAAAGGAGAATATACAACACTACTAAGGAGGAAAAACAGGCCTTAAAAGAGTTAGAAGAGAATGAAGAATTAACTATTAGGCCCGCAGATAAATGTGGAGGGGTTGTCTTGATGGACACTGCGAGATATAAAGAAGATGTAAGAATTCTTCTACAAGATGCTACCTCGTATAAAGAGATTAGTGAGCATGAGTTAGAAAGGATTAAAATGAGAGTGAGGCTGTACCTGGAGGAAATGAAGGAGCAGAATCAGATTACCGTGGAACTATGTAGCTACTTGCAAGCTGAATACCCACTAGTGCCAATGTTCAAATGCCTTCTGAAGATACATAAAGATCTGCAGAAACCTCCAATGAGGCCAGTTGTGGCTGGAGCTGGATGGATTACAGAGCCTGCGTCCATCTATGTGGAACACCACATTAAGAAATTCTTAGAGAAGACTCCAGCTGTATTAAAAGATACAAAGTCATTTCTTGGAAGATTAAATGAATATAATAATTCAAAGAGAAATGGAGAAAAACACCTTATGGCTATTATGGACATCAAAAATCTGTTCACTAGTATCCAAAACACCTATGGCATTACGGCACTAAGGGATTTTTTACTGAATGAAGGCACATATAGTGAAAGGCAGGTTACAGTGTTGTGTAGTCTGATGGAATTGATTCTAAACAACAATGTCTTCATGTTTGATGGAAAATTTTATATACAGCTCTGTGGTGTAGCCATGGAGTGCATGCGCCAATAGCTATGCAAATATAGTATTGGCGCAATGGGAAAATAAAGTGGTTCATCAGGACAACCCTTGGAAGAATTATCTGAAGGTATATCAAAGATTTGTAGATGATATATATATTATGTGGGAAGGAGAAGCTATGGAATTGACAAACTTTCATGCATATTTAGAAGACAGCACAAGCTTCCTTAGATTTACTATGGCGTATAGTAACAAGCAAATGGATTTTTTGGATGTGCGTATTTCACAAAATGAAGAAGGCATTATAGAGACCAGCCTTTACAGAAAAGAATGTTGGAAGAACATTTTACCAAGAAATAGTATGCATCTGAGGTACACTCATAAAAATATAGTTACAGGACAGTTTTTAAGAACTTCAAGGATACATTCAAATGATGCCACTATTGGCTTGGTTATGAATGATCTGTCTGAACATCTGAAGGTGAGAGGCTATAAAGAGAAGGAGGTGTCTGAAGTGAAACAACAAGTAATTATGGAGAGACATGGCAAAGGGAAACCATTCATAAAAGGAGGCTATGATAACATCTACGATGGTAAGAAGGAACAAAAAGAATTGAGGATGATGCTCACACACACAACAGACACTCAGGGAGTCTGTGAGATTGTCAGGAAAAACTGGAAAATATTAATGTCAAATGAGGAATGCAAAGGATTGGTAGGAGAAGAACCTAGATTCTGTTTCAAAAATGCAAAGAATTTAAAAACAATATTATGTAAAGATAATTGCTTGGAACCATATGTCACCTCAAAAAGAATTGGAACTTTTCCTTGTAGAAGATGCACAATGTGTAAATTTATATGTACTGATAGCTGCTTCGAACATCCAACCACTACGAAGGAATATACTACTAATTTTTATGCTGACTGCTCAACCAAAAACATTGTATATTTGGCTACATGTTCCACATGCAGCAACTTCTACATTGGAAAAACTGTGAGACAAATGAAAGAAAGAATGTCCAAACATGTTAGTGACATAAGGTTAAGGGATTATAAGAACCCACTGGCGAAACATATTAGAGACAATGTGGGACATAACTTTATGTTTAGAGTCTTGAAAATTGTATTTGCCTCAAAAAGGGGAGGTGATATTAACACCAGACTCAAGCAGGAGGAAATGTTTTGGATTGGGAAGCTCAGAGCACATCAGAAACCAGGACTTAATACAGCATTCCCTATGAAACCCGCCTTGAAAAGGCGGAGACTGAAGAGGCACTTATGACACACCTGTCTAAGTAGGTGTGACTATGCAATAGACTGCCTTATTGGTGTAAACCTGCTATTTTAAAAGAAGGAAATTATGTAATATCATTAATATGCAAAAGACTGCCCTATTGGTGCAAACCTACTATTTTAAAAGAAGGAAATGATGCAATATCAGTTATAAGGATCTGAGGAAGGGTCGTGGTGGTGACCCGAAAGTGCTTATCCTATGTTCTTCCTTTTTATTGTTTTATTATTATTGTTTTATTGTTATTTTAATAAATACATGGACTATTTAGTACTACTTAGTACTTGGCCTGAGTATATGCTTCAATAGGAAATATATTGCGTATGGCATGTCTGAGTGATATGGAGTTATGGAGCTACTAAGCTGTGCTCAAGAAAGTTATAAGCTGTGTAACTGCTTGTGGTTTAAACATATTTTGCAACAAGTAAAAGTTTGAACAGCACATTGACCTGTTGATTGATCCTGGCCATGTTTATTGTGTTGTTTGTTGACGTTTTAGTTATCCGGATCTTCTACAGCACACTCCTGTTGTATTCCGGTGCTGTATTGGTTGGACTTATTTTGTTTCTACATGGAATCGAGGGAGGCATGGCGGAAGGATGAGCTGAAAGGGCAATGGATGAATACACTGGTAATGGATATATGAACCATGTGGTACCTCTAAGAGTAGAAGAAAGACAGTTATCAACACAAAGTAAGTCAAATAAATTTTTATTTAATAAAAGTGATAATCCATTATTGAAATTAGACTTTATGGAGGAAGCGATACAGACTGAAGTGACAGAGAATGAGAGAGAGAATGTTCTAGATATGAGAAAATTTTATAGTGATGCAAGGGAGATGGAGGATGGTCTATATGAATTAAAGAGACTACAATGGCAACGGCAGCACTTAGAGGCATGTCTGCACTATAATATTGTGCTGAGAGGCCTTAGAGTTTTATTAATGCCTACGTAAGGAAACTCTCAGCCAGAACTGTTGAAAAAATGGCAGAATCTCAATCTAGAGCACAGCCGTAGCTATATGAAACTTTTAATTGAACACTATTTACCTAGAGAAAAAGAATTGGTTAAGAAAATAGAAGGTTTACAAACATATTTGGAACAGGAATTTGATAGTGAAATCTGTACCTTGAAGTTAGAGGAGATATACTATAAGATCTCGTTATATGATAACAAGTTGGAACAAATAAAGACTAAGAAAATTAAAAGGGACTGTGCTGATTTTAAGAGAGGGGATGTTTCCACTTGGTCGAGGGACTTTAATAAAGAACAGCAAATATTTAAAGAAAATTAATCATATAATAAATATCCACAGAGAGCTGCAAGAAGGATTCCATCTAATGTAGTTGATGGAAATAAAGGTAAAACAAATAAGAAAAGTGATAGCCCAAGTGATAAGAGGCCTATAGATATTGTATCTACACAAGGAATAGTGCAGTCCACTAATCGGATATTGGATACCTCTAGCTCAATTCATAATATGAATAATCAAAGAGAAGGAATTAATCCAGGAGCTGTATCTAAGATTGCCATGAAAGATGGGGGTTTTCAAGTACTCCCACTTCGAATAAAAGAAGTGAGAAACAGAAAGGAGATTAGATCATTAAGCAGAGGAAGGAAAAGAAGGAGGTCATATGTAGAGGAACGGTAGATGAAAGGAATAATGATTCTCTGGTTTTTAACCTCTCATCTTTTGAGTTGACAAGAGCACATTTTAACATTTTAAACAAGGGGTTGAAATTTATACCCACGAGAGGCATGGATGATAATGAAGCAATATTAAGTCTAAGGACATTTGGGAGAGATGTTATGCTGAGAAGCATGTACAAAGACAATAAAGCAACTGCAATAAATTTGTTTAAGAAACCAAGCAGCTTCATACCACAAAATAATGCTGTCGTAGACACATTTATTAACTTCTGTGAACAAGAAATTATTGATTACTTACAGAATAATAAAAGGAGAATATACAACACTACTAAGGAGGAAAAACAGGCCTTAAAAGAGTTAGAAGAGAATGAAGAATTAACTATTAGGCCCGCAGATAAAGGTGGAGGGGTTGTCTTGATGGACACTGCGAGATATAAAGAAGATGTAAGAATTCTTCTACAAGATGCTACCTCGTATAAAGAGATTAGTGAGCATGAGTTAGAAAGGATTAAAATGAGAGTGAGGCTGTACCTGGAGGAAATGAAGGAGCAGAATCAGATTACCGTGGAAATATGTAGCTACTTGCAAGTTGAATACCCACTAGTGCCGATGTTCAAATGCCTTCCGAAGATACATAAAGATCTGCAGAAACCTCCAATGAGGCCAATTGTGGCTGGAGCTGGATGGATTACAGAGCCTGCGTCCATCTATGTGGAACACCACATTAAGAAAATCTTAGAGAAGACTCCAGCTGTATTAAAAGATACAAAGTCATTTCTTGGAAGATTAAATGAATATAATAATACAAAGAGAAATGGAGAAAAACACCTTATGGCTATTATGGACATCAAAAATCTGTTCACTAGTATCCCTAATAGCTATGGCATTACGGCACTAAGGGATTTTTTACTGAATGAAGGCACATATAGTGAAAGGCAAGTTACAGTGTTGTGTAGTCTGATGGAATTGATTCTAAACAACAATGTCTTCATGTTTGATGGAAAATTTTATATACAGCTCTGTGGTGTAGCCATGGGTATGCCATGCGCCAATAGCTATGCAAATATAGTATTGGCGCAATGGGAAAATAAAGTGGTTCATCAGGACAACCCTTGGAAGAATTATCTGAAGGTATATAAAAGATTTGTAGATGATATATATATTATGTGGGAAGGAGAAGCTATGGAATTGACAAACTTTCATGCATATTTAAAAGACAGCACAAGCTTCCTTAGATTTACTATGGCGTATAGTAACACGCAAATGGATTTTTTGGATGTGCGTATTTCACAAAATGAAGGTATTATAGAGACCAGCCTTTACAGAAAAGAATGTTGGAAGAACATTTTACCAAGAAATAGTATGCATCTGAGGTACACTCATAAAAATATAGTTAAAGGACAGTTTTTAAGAACTTCAAGGATACATTCAAATGATGCCACTATTGGCTTGGTTATGAATGATTTGTCTGAACATCTGAAGGTGAGAGGCTATAAAGAGAAGGAGGTGTCTGAAGTGAAACAACAAGTAATTATGGAGAGACATGGCAAAGGGAAACCATTCATAAAAGGAGGCTATGATAACATCTACGATGGTAAGAAGGAACAAAAAGAATTGAGGATGACGCTCACACACACAACAGACACTCAGGGAGTCTGTGAGATTGTTAGGAAAAACTGGAAAATATTAATGTCAAATGAGGAATGCAAAGGATTGGTAGGAGAGGAACCTAGATTCTGTTTCAAAAATGCAAAGAATTTAAAAACAATATTATGTAAAGATAATTGCTTAGAACCATATGTCACCTCAAAAAGAATTGGAACTTTTCCTTGTAGAAGATGCACAATGTGTAAATTTATATGTACTTATAGCTGCTTCGAACATCCAACCACTAAGAAGAAATATACTACTAATTTGTATGCTGACTGCACAACCAAGAACATTGTATATTTGGCTACATGTTCCGCATGCAGCAACTTCTACTTTGGAAAAACTGTGAGACAAATGAAAGAAAGAATGTCCAAACATGTTAGTGACATAAGGTTAAGGGATTATAAGAACCCACTGGCGAAACATATTAGAGACAATGTGGGACATAACTTTATGTTTAGAGTCTTGAAAATTGTATTTGCCTCAAAAAGGGGAGGTGATATTAACACCAGACTCGAGCAGGAGGAAATGTTTTGGATTGGGAAGCTCAGAGCACATCAGAAACCAGGACTTAATACAGCATTCCCTATGAAACCCTCCTTGAAAAGGCGGAGACTGAAGAGGCACTTATGACACACCTGTCTGAGTAGGTGTGACTATGCAATAGACTGCCTTATTGGTGTAAACCTGCTATTTTAAAAGAAGGAAATGATGTAATATCATTAATATGCAAAAGACTGCCCTATTGGTGCAAACCTACTATTTTAAAAGAAGGAAATGATGCAATATCAGTTATAAGGATCTGAAGAAGGGTCGTGGTGGTTACCCGAAAGCGCTTATCCTATGTTCTTCCTTTTTATTGTTTTATTATTATTGTTTTATTGTTATTTTAATAAATACATGGACTATTTAGTACTACTTAGTACTTGGCCTGAGTATATGCTTCAATAGGAAATATATTGCGTATGGCATGTCTGAGTGATATGGAGTTATGGAGCTACTAAGCTGTGCTCTAGAAAGATATAAGCTGTGTAACTGCTTGTGGTTTGAACATATTTTGCAACAAGTAAAAGTTTGAACAGCACATTGACCTGTTGATTGATTCTGGCCATGTTTATTGTGCTGTTTGTTGGTGTTTATATATATTTATATATATATATATATATATATATATATATATATATATATACTGACAGACACACACACACACACATATATATATATATATATATATATATATATATATATATATATATATATATATATATATATATATATATATATATATATATATATATATATATATATATATATATATATATATGTATACATATATACATCTACATATAGAAATACATTTTCCCTACTGTTGAATGACTGTGCTGCATATGTTTTTGAAAACACCAAATTGATTCACATTTCAAATGGCTTAGTGGTAAATCACTTTGTCTATAGTGTATTGGGTTCTGGGTTTGAAACTTGCAAGGCCTGATTATTTTGTTGCTGGCAGAACAAGGGCTGTTGGAGACAGAGTGATTAAGGCACTTTAAAGCAGTTGTAAGCGGGTTTGTGTGGGTTTGCGTGGAGCTAAGTGACGCTTACATCAGCTCAGCTTTGCTTATGCACGCTTATGGCAGCTTAAACCCATGCTAATTTCAAATAAAAAGAAACAAGGGAGATAGGAAAGTGATGAAATTGGGGCAAGCAGGGGAAAAAAAGAGGAGAAGCAGGTAGGGATGTGCGGGACAGGTGTAGGAAAGGACAATAGCTCTGCATGCCTTTGGCAGCAACAGCTGCTTTCAATGTGGGCAATTTAGAATTTGGAGCCTCACACCCTAAAGGCAGGTGTTGGGCATCATATAATATGGATGACTGGTAGGGTTAGATTGTGTAATGGGTACATGTCTCTGGGCGGAATGCAGAGCTATGTATGGGATGTGATTTTTTTTTTGGGACAGATGCCCTTTTTTAAGGTGAGAGTGGGATGTTAAGAAAAGATTATAGGTAAGTGTGGTGAGGGAGTTTTGATAGGAGAGGTTGCATTTGCAGATAGACAAGACAGCAGACAGTGGCAGTATATGACACTTGGGGGGGGGGTAAACACCTTGACGGGAAGGGTGGTTGGGAATCGGAGGCTCATGAGCCCCCCAGATGGCAGTAGTGGCATTGATGTCCCCACCCACTACTCCTTCACATCCCCAAAGGTGGCTGTGCTGGGGGCTGGGCTGGAGGGGCTACCTTCCCCTCTAGCAGCACCAGCCTAATCTCCACCTGGTGCAGGCAGTCATCCAGCTCCATCTGGAGGACACTGCACATCATGCTACAGACCTCATCCCGGGTGACAACATCCTCACCACGCCCACTTGCAGGAGAGGGGTGAGCCCTGTCCCCTGCAGCGGTTCCACCCGAGGGTGGTGCAAGACTAGCAGATGAGGGAGGTCTGGGTTTGATCCCAGACATTCTGGGACCTGGTGCCTTGGCCAGGTGAGGTGGGAGAGGTGGATCCACTGGGATCTGCCTTCCCATACGTGCTATGCTGTGGACATTAACAATGAATATTGGTTAGTCATGCACAACACATTACAACATTAGTCAAAATAGCATGCATGGATATTCCCATTTACCCAAAACAGTGCAATTATAACAGTGCCATATCAAACAGAACCCATGCATATATGGAATGACATTCAGAGTTGCAACAGCATGCCATTTAGTGGTATGTCAGGCAGGCAATAACATTGATTATTTAACAGGGAATATTAATATGCCCACAGTTTAAACAATGATAAACCAAATGGAACAACAGCCCCAACAGTAGAGGTTTGTTTAGGAACATACCCATATTGGTTTCAGTGTGATGATTGGATCAGTTGAGTAGTGAGGGAAGGGAACAGATTCAATTGACAACTGCTATCAGGCATATTTGTCAGTACACTACTATTCACTACTCTACATTCTGACCACACTTACACTCTACCTGGGCCATGGGGCTGCTACACCACACCAACAGCTGTACATATGAACAGAGCAATTGTACCCTTATTTTAGTTATACACATGATACCTGTTTCTATACCAATTTCTTTACCTGTGGACCCTGTGCAGATGAACTATCTGCACATTACATTTCTGTTTCTACATATATTTCAGATTCACATATTAGTTGCAGGCCCTGGAGTGTGTGTTGTGCCATTGACATACATCTACTGTGACATTCTCTGTGTGCTGGTTTCTTAGCAACTGAGGAAACTATCTGTGACAGCATGACACTTGAGAGGCTTCTCTGGGCCAGACTGCAGAGTGTGGATGTCTAGCTTGCATCTATTTGTAAGACTGGGGCTGATCAACACACCAATTGTACACCTTTCATAGTTGTACACATCATACTAGTATTTCTAGTAAAACAACGTGGCGACAAACGAAATAACTATAAAACCAAAGAGCACAGGAACAGACTGCAGGACGGTACCAGAAACCTTTAATATGTTAAGCGCTTTTCGTTTGTTGGAATGAGAAACTTCTTCAGACATAGAAAAATCACTTGACACAATCTTTAAATAGAATAACCATTAATTGGTCAATAATTGAAACAACTCATTTAAAGGTATAAACACATTACCTACAAGCACCTCTCTTACAACTAAACATTATACTAAGCGAATTAAATAAATAATAACAATAATTGTAAATGATATTATACATTAAAATACATGTTATAAGTATTTAAACAAGTTATAAAAAATATAAAAAACAGTAAAATACATCATCTTAACAGGCTTTTAATTTTAAGGATGCTACTAATTGAGCAGCCCTCATTCAAGCCAGGTACGCTATACGCGTTTAACCTAATCTGCCAACAAAGCTCTAATTCTTCTAATCTAAATAGGTCAGGACCACCCCGAGGGTTAAACGAAATCTGATCAATGACTATAAATTTAAAAGTATGGTTAGAATATTGTAAGTTATGTTTTGCCAATGCGTTTTCAGGTTTCTGCTTTCTTATAGCATAGATATGTTCATACATACGGTCACGTAGCCTTCTCTCAGTTTTTCCAACATAGAAGGCCAGACATGACTGACACTGAGCTAAATACACTACCATTTTTGAGTTGCAGTTTACTCTCAACTTCAAATTGTATTGTTGATTATGAATTGTGAATCTGTTAGATTCAATAATATAAGAACAGTAGTTGCAAGCCTGGCATTTATACATACCCACTGTCCTTATATTTGAATTTGCATGGTGTTCATAGTAGGCCATAAGGTTTTTACCCCTTTTATAAACAACCACTGGCCGGTCACCTACACTTTGGTATATGCTGTTGTCATTCTTAAAAATTAGTAGCATCCTTAAAATTAAAAGCCTGTTAAGATGATGTATTTTACTGGTTTTTATATTTAATTATTGACCAATTAATAGTTATTCTATTTAAAGATTGTGTCAAGTGATTTTTCTATGTCTGAAGAAGTTTGTCATTCGAACAAACAAAAGCGCTTAACATATTAAAGGTTTCTGGTACCGTCCTGCAGTCTGTTCCTGTGTTTTTTTGTTTTATACTAGTATTTCTATTCAGATTTCTTTACCTGTGTGCCCTGTGTGGAAAATATATGTGTTGCAGTACATTACTTTTTCTATTCGGATTGCAGTTTACAGCTGTAGAACCAGACTGACATGTTAGTGGTGGTGCCTGGATCAAACCATGGTGTGTGTGCAAAATAGAAGTACAGGTCTAATCCTTCTCAGACTGAGCTACTGGGGAGGTGTTGTCTGTTGTTTGTGACATTTCTATCTAGTACATATCTTTGTGCACAGTACTTTTCTTATCACATGTTGCATTATTTGTTTCCCATTTTCAGTACAAATTATGCATACACAACAGACATTGGTGTCACTGTTTGAGAAACATGTGCACATTAGCTGGATTGCACATTTGACTGTTTTACAACTACATACTGCAATTTAGATTCCTGAGTACACAGTGTAGGTTTTAAGTCTGTACGTGTTAGCTTTATACATTTTTCAGTACATTCACAGCTAGATACAGCTGAAATTGAAAGGTTAACACAGGACAATGCTGGCAGACACACAAGTAAAACACATTCTGATGGAAATATGTACTGTTGATTTTTTTCAGTTATTTGACATGCTCATTCTAATGTATGCAGACAAGCAGTGCTAAATCAGTTCACTTCAGTTAATGCATTATGCAGGACATACACATTTCTATTTTTCAGGTACAAGTGAGATGACACACACCAGTGTGTGGGATCACCTTTATTAGTTTTGACATACATATCTGTGTACAACTCAGAAATCCACAATTACTATTCCTGGATGAGCTGCACGAGGGAATGCTTTTCATTTCTAAGTGTTACAGTAGCCCCGACATGGCACTTTCTTGGCAGATTCACTCAGACACACTCATACATATTCTAATATTCCTCTCCTGCATATTGTACCCTGTTTGCTACTGACATCTGTATTACACAGCAGCTGGAAATACTCCATTGTAATGCTGGCAGCCTGACACAGGCATTTATTCCTGGCTTTTACAGCACAATTATATATACAGGCAGCACTACCATTACTATATTTTTGATTTTTACTGCTAATATTAGGAGGTATTCTGTACTCACCATAATGCCGACACAGCTGGGCCAGTCACTGGGCATAAGCCTTGACATTCTGGGACCCTCTCCGCTGCAGCTGTATGGGGAGACATGACACATTAATCACACCTGTACAGTCACAAGTTGAACTTTTTCCATACTTAGAGATACTTAAGACTGCATACTTACAGACACATGGTACATCCTGTGCTCGGGCTTCTTGGATCCGCTGGTCCAAGAGTACACCCCTCCTCTGCTTCAGGTCATTATGGTGGTGACGTTCCTGCTCACCAGTCCAGAGTATGCCAGTGGCACTGGTGAGATCATGTGCAAGCTGGTCTCAGGCCTCCACTTTGCACTGGGAGCCCTGGTACTGGCCCTGCAGCAGCCTGACATCATGTTTTTTTACTAGAAGCCCAACCATGATCCTGGACTCCTGGATGCCCCAATACTGTGCTCAGAAGCGAACACCTTCACCTACACCAGACATTTTGGTCCTGCTGTGAGCAATCCCAAATGGTTATGGCTGTATTCCTGCCTGTGCAGTTTAAATAGGGCAGTTTTCCCACACGTTGTCTTGATTGGCTGATTTTAAAATGTTGAACTATGCTTAGCTCCACGCAAATCCACATAGCAATGCTTAAACCAGATAAGCACAGCTGAAAGCCGGTAAGCAATGCTTACACTAGCAAAGCATTGTTTAAATCTATTTTTGTTTCATTACATTTATAAAGTCTTTTTTACATTTATATTTTACATATTCCCACCCCTACTGTGCTATACGTGAGTCTGACATCTATCATTCAAATTCCTTCAAAGTTTATTAAATAAATTGGCAGAAGGCGAATTCAAATCAAGCATTCTCTACATGCTAAACCATGACAGTACCACTATGCTGCAGCAGCTTGATGACATCTTCTTTCACAGTAGCACTTGTCTATTATTTATTTATTTATTTATTTTTATTTTTTTACTTGAAATTTGTTTGCCAGTATGGTCCAATTGGGCCGAAGGAGCCCGTTTTCAATGGAGTCTTGGGGAGAAAAGCTCCATAGATACAGTTTGTTAAACAACAGATTATTACAATACAAGATGAGTACATGAAGCAGAATAATATGTTAGTACAATTTGAAGAAAAAAAACAGAGTTGTATCACAATTAGTAAAGTTTACAAATATATAGTCACTATCATTGCTAACATAGATATTAAGTCAAATAGTAATAAGTAGGTATTTACAAGTCTAAGCAGTAATAAGTAGGTATTTACAAGTCAATTAGACTAGGGAGTTATTTACAATATGTATATTGCCCCAGAGGAAATATAATCAATGAGTCAAATATTTTCGAATGTACTTATGATAATAGGAGAGAGGGAGAAGGGGTAGGGAGTAAGGTAGCTGCTGGGGATGTTATTCAGGATGGAAACATGAGCATTGCCAGAGAGATGTTAGGTGTGAGTGGAGCAGAGTTTTAAAGGTGGATGGGTTGCTGGTGAGGCGAATTTGAGGTGGGTGGGAGGGAGTATCAGAGGTGTGCCAAGGAGAAAGAAAGTAGAAGTTTGCTTGCAAGATGAGCAGGCTTGTGAAGTTCAATCAGATTCTGAGCATTGGTTCTTAGGAGTCTGTTAGGTTGGTGCATTTTAAATGTTGAGGCAAGGGAGGGGCAGATAGAGGGACTGAAAATGATTTTCTGAGCAAGGATTAATTGAGAATAGATAAGGCAGTTGGGCATCTCTAGCCAGTTTAGTAAATGGAAGGCAATACAGTGGTGAGTGGAGGATTTGTGTCCAGTGGTGAATTTGGCATTTTTGTTGTAGCAAGAAGAGAGTTTTGTTTTAATAGAATATTGTAGGTTGGTTAGAAGTGGGGCACCATAAAGGAGAGAAGAGATGAGATATGTGGTAGTGAGAAGGAATCATGTAGATGGAGTAAGGTAGTGAATGTGACAGTAGAACATACCAGGTTTCTGGTGTGTTTTTTTGATATTTATATGTATATGGGTATCAGATTTGAGCTGGTTGTCGATGAGTACCCCTAAGAGTATTGCATTGGATACTACCTCAAGAGAAGTGTTATTCTGACTGGTTATGGAGAATGAATTAATGTTGATAGTTGTAGTTTTGGAAGGGGTGAATATCATGAGTTTAGTTTTTGATGCATTAAGTGCCAGGTGGTTATCTAGCATCCATTGTTCAGTGGATGAGAAGGCATCTTGGATTAGTTTTATGAGGGTGGGAGTGGAGTTAGCAGAACAGATAATTGTTGAATCATCTGCATATTGGATGATATGTGCATTAAGGATGGCAAGGTGGAAGTCATTTATGAAAATATTGAACAATAGGGGACCTAAAATGGAACCTTGGGGTACACCAGTAGGAGTGTTGAGGAATGGGGAAATGGCTTTCTTCCATTTGACTGCTTGCTGCCTATTGGAAAGGTAGCTGGTAAACCAGTTGATAGAAGGGGGTGATAGATTTAGGTTAGAGAGTGTGGATAGGAGAAGAGTGTGAGAGATGGTATCAAAAACTTTGGAAAGGTCTAGAAGGAGGGTGGATACAATACAGCCAGAGTCATGGGCTTTACTCACAGTTTCAAGAAAGGAGAGTAGTGCGGTATTAGTACTGTGACCAGGCCGGAATCCAAGTTGTGTGGGAGTTAGTAGGTGATTGTCAATGAAGCAGGGTAATAGTTGTAGGTGGATACACTTTTCAAGTAGTTTAGAAATGGGAGATAAGATGGTGATAGGCCTAAAACTGGAGATGTTATTATTGTTTCTTCCTTTGTGGAGGGGAATAATGTAGGCTTTTTTCCACAGTTGGGGTATGTAGCCTTCCTGGATTGACTGGTTTATAAGAATACAGATGGGGAAGGCAATAGCTTCTGCAGCTGTCTTTAGGAAGAATGAAGGGATATTGTTGGTGGCATTGGAGCATGGTTTTAATTTCTGAATGAGTTTTTTTATAGTTGATACTGTGATGGGTTTTAAAGAGAAGTGAGGAAGGTGGGAGGTGCAAGTATCTGAGGATGAGGAGATAGTGGAAGATGTGGTTGAGTAAGAAGGGTTTTTTGAGAAGGATGATGTCAAATTTGTTATGAAGTCAATGAAGAAGTTGTTAAATTGGGAGGCTAAGTTGATATCAGAAGCATTGTGGTCAGGGCAAAGGTACTCTTTTTGCATGGGTTTAAGAGAGTGGAGATACTATCCCAGAATTTTCTAGGGTTTGCCTTGTGATTATTTTGGAGTGTGGTATAGTAGGATTTGCGATCTGAAGTGACAAGCTTCTTAACTTTGTTGCGGAGCATTTTGTATTCATTTAGGGTGACTAGGGATTTATTTATATGGTGGTGTTTCAAGGCTTTATCATGAAGGTGCATAACTGCTAATGTGTCTTTTGATAGCCAGGGGACAGTGTTGCTTTTTGCTATTATTTTCATGATTTCAGCCAGACTAAGTGTAGAGGCATGTCGTGCAACCAAGCTGCGCTTAAATTTTGGATTTATTTAATGAAAAAAATAATTTGTATTTTTATTGCTTTCCTCTTGCATGTAGGACAAGAGTGCATACATTCGGGGGTATGCACTTGAATGGTGCTGCCTTCTAGATGTGTTTTGTGTTTTGCTACTTACATTTCAGTGTCTGTGAACACTGGTTTAGTACATAATATTAGAGTCAGGCTCTAATATTATGCACATTGACACTCGTCTGTGTCACAAAGTGCCGTATGGCACTTTCTGAGTGAAGGGGGCATGTTACATGTGCAGGCACTGCTGACACATGCCCCCTGTTCTCGTTCATGGCTCGTGTCCATTTAGATTAAACAGCAGTGCACCTTCATGCATATGCAAGGCGTGCTGCTATTCTAAACGGACACAAACCACTCAGGGCAAGAATAGTCTTATTCTTGCATGGAGCTTCTTGAATCCCAGGGCATGTTTTTTCAGGGGGGCAAGCCCTCCTGCACCCTCTGTGTGGGGGGCTGTGCCCCCACACCCACTGCAAATTAAATATATTAACTCTGAGACCACACTACAGTGAAGGAAATGGTAATGTTCCAGTTCCGCACTATATAGTGATCTCCATTAACATTCTCTTCATTGTAGCATGTTCTCAGAGTTAGTATATTTAAGTTGCAGGGGGTGCCGTGGATGCAGGGGGGCTTGCCCCCTTACAAAAACATGTTTTTTTGATGTCTTGTTTATTTTTTTTTTAAGTTCGAGATTCCACAATCTCGGCATTCTCGGTTCCATATTTTGAAAGTTGAGATTGTACACTTTCAAAATTAAGAAGTGGATCCATATATATATATATATATATATATATATATATATATATATATATATATATATATATATATATATATATATATATATATATATATATATATATATATATACACACACACACACACACACACACACACACACACACACACACACACACACACACACACACACAAACATATACTTGTATATGTGTTGATACGGATCCCTATCACAACACCGACACGCCACAAAGCCGACACCCAAAACACTGACACCAAAAGACTGAAAACGCACAAAACCGACAACTCACAAAACCGAACACCATAACACCGACACCCAAAACACCGACACACAAAACGTAAACTACACATTACACACAACTATACATGCACTAACCGTAATCCAAACCCTAACCCTAAGGTCCGACACTATCGCACACATACCCTACCCGCACTCTAACCCTAACTCACTTAACCCGCCACTAAACCTACAGTCCGTCACTATCGCACACTTACCCTACCCGCACCATAACCCTAACTCACTTAACCCACCACGAAACCTAAAATCCGTCACTATCGCACACTTACCCTACCCGCACCCTAACCCTAACTCACTTAACCCGCCCTTAAACCTAAACTCCGTCACTATCGCACACTTACCTTACCCGCACCCTAAGTCCGACACTACCGCACACTCACCTTTCCCGCACCCTAACCCTAAATCCCTCACTATCTCACACTTACCTGTCCGCTCCCTAACGCTAAATCCCTCACTATTGCACACTTACCAAGTTGCGCTCACATGTTGCCCATGTCGGTGTTTCGGCTGTCGGGATTTCACCTTGTCGATCATCTGTCTCATCGATCTTCTGGAGTCGGTCTTCTGAGCGTCGGTGTTTTGGCATGTCGATCAAGTCAAGGGGAACCGTTGATACACAGAACTATAAAAAAAAGGATGGTGCACATGTGAAAAATCAATGAGCATCACAGAATCAAACAGCAGCATGGCAGTATATAACTGTTTCTTTATTATGCCACTCCAACACAACAAATCACTTTTGTTCATAAAACACAAACTTCTTCAATTTTGTTTTTACTTTTTTCTGGTTTATGTCTGATGAATAATTACAAAACCTACTGGCCATTGAACAGCTTGCTGCTTTGGATTCAGTACTGGAATTTATGGGTGCTCTTGTAGACACCTAGTTCCTTCTTTGAAGTATTGCTTGATGGGCTCTTTAACTGAGATGAAGAATTTATTCCATAAGTGTGGGAGTATTTGGCATCTGAAATTGTCATGATTCATAGTATGATTGATATTAATATTTATTAAGACCATCCCCAGGATTCAGCAAGCAGCCATACAGGAATAACTTATTCCTGCATGGCAGGGACTGTCCCTGTGCAGCTCGGCAGCATGCCATGCATATTTATGAAGGTGCGCTGCCATGCTGTAAAATGACCACGGTGTTGTGTATGAGTGCAGGGGGTGTGTCTGAGAGCAGAGCTCTCACAATACATACACCCCCTGCACTTCAGAATTGCCATTCAGCAATTATAAATGAGGATACCTGTCCAGATATTTTGGTCTATGAAGTTGACAGGTATGCTCATTTATAACTGCCGTTCAGCAATTATAAACGAGCATACCTGTCAAATTCTTAGGGCAAAATATCTGGACAAAGCCTAAAATGATGGGGGGACAGATTTTAAATATTTGCTGTTACAAAATTAGAAAGTTGATAGAATAATAAGTTTTGCAGTAGCATGAATTTTCTAAAGGATGTGGAGTCTTAAACTCAAGTGTTTGTAATTATTTAATGACATCAATCCTCAGCTATTTGCCAGAAAGCAATGCATATTAGGAGGAACACACCAAAAATATGAGTCAAAAATATGGACAGTCTGAGAAAACCTATACTTGAGAGGTTTGCAAATGAGTGAGAATGCTCGTAAAACCCCCAACCCGTCAGGGTAGTAATCTGGGCAGTTGTCCCACAAAGCAGAAAGTTGATAGAATAACAGGTTTAGCATTAGCAAGGATATTCAGAAGGGTACAAATAAAAAACCACAACAAATATTTTTTTTATAACTGCGATAAAGTTTAAGCGTAGTGGCACGGGTGTGCCCAATGCTTAGCTATGCTTAGTTCAGCTTAAACAGCACCAGACATTAAATAGCAAGAGACATCCAGCTTCAGCAATGCTGCAATAGTGTAATGGTTAGAGCGTATGCTTTATAAACAGCTATTCCCAGTTCAGTCTCCACTGTAACCTATTTGTATTTTACATGTAAAAGCAGGATATAAACATTTTTTTATAATTAACCACAAAATAACACATATTTGTTAACCAGAGTACTGTAGTATGTTCAGATGTGAGGTGTCAGTGTAATAAAGGTGTGAAACCCACATATAAACACAAGTGCTCCATACAGTCAAACAGGAATAAATGTAATGAAAGCACACTGGGGGGATGTCAGGGATAGTAAACATATTTATAATATGTAATGAATGATGAATCAATCCTATACAGCAGAGAGTCTATAAAATAAAAAATAAGAAATGCTAAGCATTGCACGGCTCTGCTTACCAGGCGTAAGCATTATGTAAATATGACTGCTAAGCAATGAATAGCCAAGTTAAGTGGATTTGCCCATTGGTAAGCAATGCTGAACCTGCCCCTTTAAACACTGCCAACCTTAGCTAAGCAGGTTTGCCCGTAGCTAAGCTTAGATCAGCATATTCAAAACTGTCCAATCATGACAAAGGGTGGTAAATCAGCTGTATTTAAACCCTGCAGGCAGGAATATAGCTCATAACTGGTTGCAGATTCCCACTGTAGGCAGTATGGCAGGAGTTGGTGAGGGCATGCGCTTTCGGGCACAGAGCTGGGGCATACAGGAGTCCAAGGTCATGGTAGGAATCCTGGTAAAGAACCATGATGAGAGACTGCTGTAGGGCCAGCACCAGGGCTCCCAATATAAAGCGGAAGCATGGAACCATCTTGCCCATGATCTCACCAGTGCCACTGGTATCCTTCAAACTGGTGAGCAGGTCCAGCACCACTATGCTAACTTGAAGCAGAGAAAGAGGGAGGCCTTGGACCAGTGGATCCAAGAAGAAAGGCAGAGGGGTGATGTTCCAGCACTGTGTAAGTATTCATATCGAGAACTGTTTACTAAAGTCCAGCCTGTATATGTAATGGATATGTATGTCTAAATATTTCTTTATTCCCTTTACAGCTGCAGCTGAGCAGGCTGTGAATCAAGAAGCCCATGGTAGCAGGCTGCAAAGGTTGTGTTGCGAGGCTGGTGAGTAACAATCCTGCTTGTAGTAGTCATACCAAATAAATATAAAGTATTAGAAAGTTACCTGGCAGTATAACAGCTGTGTTTGGGTTGTACTGGATAAACCAGACAATATGACAGTAATAGTCCCATATATAAAACCATAACTGCCTGGCAATAAGTTTCTAAATCCTAGACTGGTTGTGTTTACTTTGGTATTGCATGGCATTTAGTGTTGCAGTCTTTGAATAGTAATGTTGTGTTAGCCACTCTTACCCACACTGTGCTACATAAAAATATGTCTAGGAATGTCTGTCTAAGACTGTTGTAAGTACAAGGTATGATTGTACAAACAAGAGAGTCTTGGACATAAAACACTGAAGGAATAGACAGCAATTTTTAAATAGCTCACTTTGATGAAACTCAAATTGTTGCATTTTTAGCACACACAGCCATGGTTCAAATCCTGGGAGTGGTAGTAGTAAGCTATAGGCATAATCATACCTCTCAACTGTACAGATTTTAGCACAATGTCCAGATAATTGGCTCATATATTAGGCCTGTTCCTCTGTCTCCCTGGCAAATCACTGGGATGATCCCAGAATTGTAGTCACTAAATAACGCCATACATTTGATTCTCAGACCTCAAATCCTTCAGAAAATGTATATTAAAAACAATCCTGTTACTCTAGCAACTAAGTTTATAAGAGCAGTATTCAAAATATGTCCCTGTTTGTACTCCCATGTTGTCAAGCTTTGTCTAGAATGTGTGCATTAAGAGACTGAGAGGTAACTGCATAATATCAACTAGGAATCTGGGAATATGTATAGAAACAGTCAGGTAGTGTTAACAAACATTCCCCCCACGGGTCTTTCAAATATGAAAATTGTAACTGCCTGGCAATAAAGTTTTAAATCTTGGACTGGTAGTGTTTACTCTGGTATTGTATGGCCTGACATGAAGCATTCACCAACATCTGATATCAGAATAGTACTGTTGTGTCAACCACTTTTCTCACACTGTGCTACATAAAAATATGTCTAGGAATGTCTGTATAAGACTGTTGTAATTACAAGGTCAGATTGTACAACCTAGAGAGACTTACAAAGAAATACTGAAGAAGCGCAACAGTGTCTAAATAGCTCACTCTGATGAAACAGAAAGTGTTGTATCTTTAGCACACACAGCCATGGTTTGAATCCTGGGAGTGGTAGTAAGCTGTATGCATAAAAAATACCTCTCAACTGTACATATTTTCCCAGAATGTCCAGATATTTGGCTCATATTTTTGGCATGTTCCTCTTTTTTTCCTGGGAAATCAGTGGGATGATCTCAGGATTATAGTCACCAAATAATGACATACATTTGAGTGTCAGACTTCATATCCTTCAGAAAAATGTATATTAAAACAAATCCTGTTACTCTAGCAACTGTCTAAAAGTTTATTACAGCAATATTCAAAATATGTCCCTATTTGTACACCCATTTTGTCAAGCACTGTCCAGATGTTGTGCATTAAGAGATTGAGAGGTATGTGCATAATTACAACTAGGAATCTGTGAATATGTGTAGAAACAGTCAGGTAGTGTTAAACATTCCCTCCGCAGGTCTAACAGGTAAGACAAGTAGAATTTAGCTATAAGACAGTTGAAGTTTACACTGTGTACAAACATACCACTGCCCAAACCAAGGCCATAGGATATTGTAATAATACCTGTAGAGCAATGATCATTAAAGTTGTGAGTACTGCAAGGATATATAAGTTAATTGACAACCCCCCCCCCCACCATATCTGCAACAATAATCTAAACACACAAATCAATGGGTATGTTTACACCAAACCTACTGTTGGGACATATGTCCTATTGTTCAGTAAATACTGAAATGTGTTTCTATTAATATTCCA